>NW_026970169.1:300000-418744 GCF_028390025.1 Pseudophryne corroboree
CTGTCACTGAAATGATGGGTTGGTTAAAGTGTGCATGTCCTGTTTTGTTTATACAACATAAGGGTGGGTGGGAGGGCCCAAGGACAATTCCATCTTGCACCTCTTTTTTCTTTTATTTTTCTTTGCGTCATGTGCTGTTTGGGGAGGGTTTTTTGGAAGGGACATCCTGCGTGACACTGCAGTGCCACTCCTAAATGGGCCCGGTGTTTGTGTCGGCCACTAGGGTCGCTAATCTTACTCACACAGTCAGCTACCTCATTGCGCCTCTTTTTTTCTTTGCGTCATGTGCTGATTGGGGAGGGTTTTTTGGAAGGGACATCCTGCGTGACACTGCAGTGCCACTCCTAAATGGGCCCGGTGTTTGTGTCGGCCACTAGGGTCGCTAATCTTACTCACACAGTCAGCTACCTCATTGCGCCTCTTTTTTTCTTTGCATCATGTGCTGATTGGGGAGGGTTTTTTGGAAGGGACATCCTGCGTGACACTGCAGTGCCACTCCTAAATGGGCCCGGTGTTTGTGTCGGCCACTAGGGTCGCTAATCTTACTCACACAGTCAGCTACCTCATTGCGCCTCTTTTTTTCTTTGCGTCATGTGCTGATTGGGGAGGGTTTTTTTGAAGGGACATCCTGCGTGACACTGCAGTGCCACTCCTAAATGGGCCCGGTGTTTGTGTCGGCCACTAGGGTCGCTAATCTTACTCACACAGTCAGCTACCTCATTGCGCCTCTTTTTTTCTTTGCGTCATGTGCTGATTGGGGAGGGTTTTTTGGAAGGGACATCCTGCGTGACACTGCAGTGCCACTCCTAAATGGGCCCGGTGTTTGTGTCGGCCACTAGGGTCGCTTATCTTACTCACACAGTCAGCTACCTCATTGCGCCTCTTTTTTTCTTTGCGTCATGTGCTGATTGGGGAGGGTTTTTTGGAAGGGACATCCTGCGTGACACTGCAGTGCCACTCCTAGATGGGCCAGGTGTTTGTGTCGGCCACTAGTGTCGCTTAGCTTAGTCATCCAGCGACCTTGGTGCAAATTTTAGGACTAAAAATAATATTGTGAGGTGTGAGGTATTCAGAATAGACTGAAAATGAGTGGAAATTATGGTTTTTGAGGTTAATAATAATATGGGATCAAAATGACCCCCACATTCTATGATTTAAGCTGTTTTTTAGTGTTTTTTAAAAAAAAACACCCGAATCCAAAACACACCCGAATCCGACAAAAAAAATTCGGTGAGGTTTTGCCAAAATGCGGTCGAACCCAAAACACGGCCTCGGAACCGAACCCAAAACCAAAACACAAAACCCGAAAAATTTCAGGCGCTCATCTCTACCTTTGACTCGGACCGTCAGTGAGGCCGGCAGGTGGTTTTCATACTGGGCTATCCAGCTCTTCGGTGGCGGTGGCAGGGACATTCAGAAAAGGGCCAGCACAGCAACATGCATAATAATGGCAATACAGTATGGACCACAGGGACTGGACAAAGTGATGGGGTAAAAGGAGGGGAGAGGGTTTAGTTGGCCTGTTAATTGTTTTCCTGCTTAAATTGAGCAGTTGGTGGATACACTTTAAAAAGCAATATTGGCACTGTGGCCCCATTATTTCTCTTCTTAATACTTGGAGCCCTGAACAAGTGTCCCCTTTGTCCCCCCTGTCACCGGGCCTGTTCAGGCGTTACCTATGGAGAAGCTGCGACATGACATCCTAGGACACGATACTGCACCATGCATCACCATTATATTTCAGTGTGCCTTGTCAATATTTAAATCTTGTTCTGTGTGACGTGAGTTGTAAATGGTTGAAAATCTCTTTGCTACAGTATCGTCACCATGTAGTTATAACAACACCGCAAAACCACCAAAAGACGTGTTTTGGTAGAGGGACTGCTGGAGGGGCCCATTGGGGCCCCCAGTTTGCTACCCCACCCCAGTATACCTGTGCTGTAGCCAGTGGAAGGGGCACTATCTTCCCGGTGATCTCTTCGGGAAGATGGTGCCGCACATAGAAAGCAAAGACTCTGGCTGCACTCTCCTGCCCTCGCTCTAAGCAAGGTGATCGGGCCACAAAAGGACCCCTGTCGGACCCCTGCCCGACCCCGGCCTGTGGGCCACAAAAGGATGCATTGGGGGCGGCATGCGGCCCATGGGTTTGACACCCCTGCCCTAGAGTATCAAAATTTGTTTCACGGCACCCCTAGGCCAAAGTTTTTTTTATTGAGAAATTCAGAAAAAAATATAAAATAAATTGTGTTTATAGCATGTCATCCTCAGGTTCAGTTATGTTGTGAGGGAATGGTTTTGCCAATTTAATAAAGTATAAATAATTTTAATTGGTCCTGGACCACCAAACTATGCTACCAGTGCAAGAACCCCAGTTTGGAAACTACTGCCATAAAATAAACCTTTTTTGTTTTTTTTAAACTACATGTAATACACCTTAGAGCTCAGTTCCTAAAAGGTTTTAAACCCTTGCATACAGTAAACTACACATATTTAAAAATCCTACACCGGGCACAAGTGCTCACGGGCCAATTTCATGGCAGTCTCGGATAGGAGGGCATTGTGGATTCACCAAGGGAATGCTGATGCTGACTCCAAGAAGAAAGGGAGTCTCTTCCCTATGAAGGTGAAGCCTTGTTTGGCAACGGCCTAGTTAATTTGATCTCGGCAGCTCCCGCAGGTAAGTCATCCTTCTTGCCCTATGTTCCCTCTCAACGGATGAAGACGCATCATTATCTGACGCAGTCATTTCGGCCCAATAGATATGCAAGAAGTTAAGATTCCCCTTTCTTTGCAGGTAGAGGAAGGAAAAGAGGGAAGAGGTCTGTAGCCTCTTCAAGATCGCAGGAGCAGAGATCGTCCTCTGCTTCTGCCAAATCCACTGCATGACGCTGGGGCTCTCTTGCAGGAGCCCGCACCAGTGGGGGGCACGTCTAAAACTCTTCAGTCAGTTCTGGATTCATTCGGACCTGGACTCGTGGGTTTTACAAATAGTGTCCCAAGGGTACAAACTGGGGTTTCAAGACGTTCCCCCTCACCGATTGTTCAAATCAGCCTTAGTCAGCAGGGAGAAGGTTTTTATTCAAGCCTCTTCGTGGTCCCGAAGCCGGACGGCTCAGTCAGACCAATCTTAAATCTGAAATCCCTTAATTTCTACCTAAAGAAATTCAATTTCAAGATGGAATCTCTCAGGGTAGTGATCTCCAGTCCGGGGGATAAAGGAGATTTCATGGTTTTGGTAGACATAAAGGATGCCTACTTATATGTTCCCATTTAGCCACTGCATCAAGCTACCTGAGGTTTGCAATTCAGGATTGTCATTACCAATTTCAGACGTTGCCGTTTGGTCTGTCCACGGCTCCGAGGATTTTCACCAGGGTGATGGCCTAAATGATGGTTCTCCTTCGCAAGCAAGGAGTCACAATTATCCCGTACTTGGATGATCTCCTGATAAAGGCGAGATCCAGGGACCAGTTGGTGCAAAACATCTACTCTCCCTGACAGTTCTTCAACAACATGGTTGGCTCCTAAACTTGCCAAAATCGCAGTTGGTCCCAATGACGCGGTTGTTGTTTTTGGGAGTGATACTGGACACAGAAGAGGTTTTCTTCTAGTGGAAAGGCTCTGGAGATCCAGAGTCTGGTCAAACAAATTCTGAAACCAGCGAGAGTGTTAATCCATCAATGCATTCAGTTGCTGGGGAAGATGGTTGCGGCCTACGAGGCCATTCAGTTTGGCAGGTTCCATGCCAGAGTGTTCCAGTGGGACCTGTTGGACAAGTGGTCCGGATCCCACCTACACATGCACCGGAGGATAATCCTGTCTTCCAAGACCAGAATCTCACTCCATTGGTGGCTGCACAGTTCTCACCACCTAGAGGGGCGATGGTTCGGGATCCAGGACGGGATCCTAGGGACCACGGATGCAACCCTCCGAGGCTGGAGAGCAGTCACACAGGGGGAAAACATCCAAGGAAGATGGTCAAGTCTTCCTTGGATGTTTTCATCTCCACATAAATGTTCTGGAGTTAAGGGCCATTTAATAACTGCAGACACAGTACGCACTGGGACGGGTGCCCAGCATCCTCTACGGACTAAGAGAAAAGGATTTACCGGTAGGTATTAAAATCCTATTTTCTCTAACGTCCTAGAGGATGCTGTGGACTCCGTAAGGACCATGGGGATAGACGGGCTCCGCAGGAGACATGGGCACTTTAAGAAAGACTTTAGTTCTGGGTGTGCACTGGCTCCTCCCTCTATGCCCCTCCTCCAGAACTCAGTTTGATACTGTACCCAGTGGAGACTGGGTGCTTTTCAGGAGCTCTCCTGAGCTTTCTGACAGAAAGTATTTTGCTAGGTTTTTAATTTTCAGGGAGCACTGCTGGCAACAGACTCCCTCATCGAGGGACTGAGGGGAGAGAAGCAGCCCTACTCTCTGAGTTGCAAGGTCCTGCTTCTTAGGCTACTGGACACCATTAGCTCCAGTGGGATTGGTACGCAGGATCTTACCCTCGCCGTCCGTCCCAGAGCCGCGCCGCCGTCCCCCTCGCAGAGCCGGAAGATAGAAGCCGGGTGAGTATGAGAAGAAAAGAAGACTTCAGAGGCGGCAGAAGACTTCATGATCTTCACTGAGGTAACGCACAGCACTGCAGCTGTGCGCCTTTGCTCCCATACACCTCACATACTCCGGTCACTGTAAGGGTGCAGGGCGCAAGGGGGGCGCCCTGGGCAGCAATATAAACCTCTTTCGCAAAAATATAACATATATACAGCTGGGCACTTTATATATGTATAAGCCCCCATCAATTTTACAGTTTAAGCGGGACAGAAGCCCGCCTCCGAGGGGGCGGGGCTTCTCCCTCAGCACTCACCAGCGCCATTTTTTCTCCACAGCACCGCTGAGAGGAAGCTCCCCGGACTCTACCCTGCTTATACCACGTTAGACAAGAGGGTTGAAAAGAGGGGTGGGGGGGGCACATAATTCGCAAATTACATACAGCAGCACTACTGGGCAAACATTAAGTTACTGTTTTATTCCTGGGTTATATAGCGCTGGGGGGTGTGCTGGCATACTCTCTCTCTCTGTCTCTCCAAAGGGCCTTGTGGGGAAACTGTCTTCAGAAAAAGCATTCCCTGTGTGTGTAGTGTGTCGGTACACGTGTGTCGACATGTCTGAGGAAGAAGGCTATATTAGAGAGGAGCGGGAGCAAATGAATGTGGTGTCTCCGCCGACAGCTGATTGGATGGATATGTGGAATGTTTTAAATGCTAGTGTAAACTCATTGCACAAAAGATTAGACAAGGCAGAAGCTTTGGGACAGTCAGGGTTTCAACCCATGCCTGATCCTATGTTGCAGGGACTGTCAGGGTCTCATAAGCGCCCACTATCCCAGATTGTTGACACAGATACCGACACGGATTCTGACTCCAGTGTCGATTACGATGATGCAAAGTTACAGCCAAAATTGGCAAAATCCATTCGATTTATGATTATGGCAATAAAAGATGTTTTGCACATCACAGAGGAACCCCCTGTCGCTGACAAGAGGGTACATATATAAAAGGGAAAGAAGCCTGAGGTAACCTTTCCCCCCTCACACGAGCTGAACGAGTTATGTGAAAAAGCTTGGGAATCTCCAGATAAAAGACTGCAGATTTCCAAAAGGATTCTTATGGCGTATCCTTTCCCATCAACGGATAGGTTACGATGGGAATCCTCCCCTAGGGTGGACAAAGCATTAACACGCTTATCCAAGAAGGTAGCCCTCCCGTCCCAGGATACGGCTACCCTCAAAGAGTGTGCTGACCGCAAACAGGAGATTACCCTGAAGTCCATTTATACACATTCAGGTACCTTACTCAGACCGGCAATTGCATCGGCCTGGGTGTGTAGTGCTGTAGCGGCATGGACAAATACCTTATCTGAGGGGATGGATAGCCTAGACAAGGATACTATTTTATTGACCCTGGGGCATATAAGAGATGCTGTCCTATATATGTGTGTATGCAAACTACAGGTGGTGCTGCAGGGCCCACACCCTTTTACTTGTCTTGTAGAGCAGCTCTGAAGCTGTTACAGTGCCCAGCTGCTGCAAGAAATCAGCTTGAATGCTTCAGGGGCTTGGGCATGGCCAACATGAGCCCCACACCGAAGGAGGGTGGGGGTGTTTAATGCAAACTTGGGGTTATACAAGCGCCGCAAAAGGCCGCCATGCCCTGCATGCCCCTTTTCTCTTTTCATATACAGATGAGGGTTCCAGCCAACTTTGGCCCACTGCTTGGATGACATCACCGTATGCAAATCCGTCTGCTGCAGACCTTCCCCCAGGAATGCTTGCAATAGTTGTTGCATATGGTTTAATGTCTGAGGGTGCTTCAGTATTAGGCAGCCTTCCGCCCTCCCATGTTCATCTGAAAAGATGTGGTCTCCCTGCAGTTGTTGTCCCCAGACGAGAGTTCCCTTGTGCTTCCTCAGTTAAATCTCCTTAACTTGACGGGGGTGTGCCCGAGCAGCCGCCCTCCCCAGCCCTATCCCAACACATACTTATCTTGCATATGAGATCTCTTGATCATGAAGATAGTTCTCACAGGTTGAGGTTCATCCTGGCCCCGCTCCCCGCTGGAAAGCGCTGATGGGGACAGCAGCGGGGCTTCAGCAGAAGGGTGAGTATGTGTGGCCAGAGACCTCCCTTCCCATGTGCAGGCCTGCAGAGTCTGCCACGCAGGATGGGGCATGTGGCACTCTCCCTCCCAGGGGCTCTTCCAGATGTAGCTCCTCAGCAGTATTTTTCCCGGGCTGCGCGGCGCTCTCCCCGACTGGCATCCGCCCTGGAACACTGCCTTCCTCAACGCAACATCAGCAGGGGGCCCTGGCCTCATCACCATCCCAGGTCTTTCTCATGTATGTATCATGTATGTGTGTGTGATATATGTATGAATCATATATGTTTGTGATATATATATATATATATGTATGTATCTATCTATCTATCTATCTATCTATCTATCTATCTATCGTATGTGTGTGTATATATATGTATCTATCATGTATGTATGTATGTATGTATCTATCTTGTATGTATGTGTTCTATCTATCTATCTATCTATCGTATGTGTGTGTATATATATATATATATATGTATCTATCATGTATGTATGTATGTATCTATCTTGTATGTATGTGTTCTATCTATCTATCTATCTATCTATCTATCTATCGTGTGTGTGATATATGTATGTATCTATCATGTATGTGTTATATGTATGTATCACACCTTCCTCTATACATATACATACATACATACATACATACATACACACACCTATATCTGTACGTACACTGACATACACACACCAACATCTATACATAAACACGCTGACCCCTAAACGTACACCAACGTACCCACACCTGCATCTATACCTACACATGCTGACACGTGGACGTACACCGGCTTACCCACATGTGAATCTATACAGACATGTGCTGACACCTGGACATACACTGATGTACCCACACCTAACATCTATACATACACATGCTAACACCTGGACGTATACAGACGTACCCACATTTGCATCCATGCATATATAGATGTAGGTGTGTGTACGTCAGTGTACGTCCAGGTGTCAACGCGTGTATGTATAGATGCAGGTGTGGGTACGTCTGTGTATGTCCAGGTGTCAGAATGTGTATGTATAGATGCAGGTGTGGGAACGTCAGTGTAGGTTCAGGTGTCAGCGCGTGTATGTATAGATGCAGGTGCTTGTATGTCCAGATGTCAGTGCATGTATGTATAGATGCAAGTGTGGGTACGTCGGTGTATGTCCATTTGTCAGCGCGTGTATATATAGATGCAGGTGCTTGTATGTTGGTGTATGTCCAGGTGTCAGCATGTGTATGTATAGATGCAGGTGTGGGAATGTTGGTGTATGTCCAGGTGTCAGGGCGTGTATGTATGGATATTAGGTGTGGGTACATCAGTGTATGTCCAGGTGTTAGCGCATGTATGTATAGATGCAGGATAATAATCACACAGTGTGCCCCCCACCAACCACAAACCTCCCCCACCCCCCTGTATGACATAAACACCGCTAATTCCACTTACACACAATAATTTCAGTTTGCGACCAGGAGCCGGCAATGTATGTGCACCCAAATGAAGCCACTGTACATGCCCTGCAGGCTGCTATGTACTGCACAGGTGCAACAAATGTAAATGCCCTATCTTTAAAATGGGGCATATTTTACTAAATTAAAAAAACCTGTAACTTTCTGTAAAACCTTAACCCCAAAAGGCACTACACTAACATCGGGGTGTAGAGTTGGATCTTGATCCAAGGCACCAACAGGCTAAAGCTTTGACTGTTCCCAGGATGCCTTGCACCGCCTCCTCTATAACCCTGCCCAGTGGCGTAACTAGACCTTTGTGGGCCCCATAGCAAAATTCTGAATGGGCCCACCAGCACTCAACAAGAATGAGTGGCGTTTGGGGTCAGAAAAGTAGAGGGGAAGGGGTCTGACAGAGTAGGGGGCAGGACATGAATGAATAGAAACTGAGGTGTCCATTATATAAAGAAATACAGTATGTGTGTCTGTGTGTATATCACACACACACACATATAAGGGAAATTCAAATGCCCTCAATTATTGCGCCCATTACACTCTGGTTTAGGTGCACAAAGCACCTAAACCTGAATAAAGTAATGGGCGCGATCATGAAAAGACACCGTTTGGTTGCCCAAATGGGTCTCTTTGCACACATTTCAGCTTGTTTCCCCTGGGGGTAGCGAGCTGAAATAAACATGTCGCACCCGTTGGCAGCAACATTAGAATAGCTGCTGACGGGCACGATTGAGGGAGGAAAGGGACATTTGAATCCAGCCCTTAGATGCAATGTGAATATTTAATTTGTACCTTCCTATCTTAAAATGTATATAGTAGTGTTTACACTAGAGGTCTTTCCGAACCCCCTAATCCTAACATTGTAATTTGCTTTAGGGCGCACCTCCAATTAGTCTAGTGTTTCGTATTTTCACATTAAATACTTTCTTGCATTGGTTGGTTAAAGATTAGATCGTATATTTTTCTAGATATAGCTGTGCATAGTCTACAAGGCTACATGCTTCTCCCCTAACTAGAGATGTGCAGCGGGCATTTTTCGTGTTTCATGTTTTGGTTTTGGTTTCGGATCCGCAGTTGTGTTTTGGATACGGACGCGTTTTGGCAAAACCACCCTTTCGGGTTTTGTATTCGGGTGATTTTTTTTTAAAACCTCAAACAGCTAAAATCATAGAATTTGGGGGTAATTTTGATCCTATAGTATTAAGTTCAATAACCATAATTTCTACTCCTTTCCAGTCTGTTCTGAACACCTCACACCTCCCAATATTATTTTTAGTCCTAAAATTTGCACCAAGGTCCCTGGATGACTAAGCTAAGCGACCCAAGTGGGCAGCACAAACACCTAGCCCATCTAGGAGTGGCACTGCAGTGTCAGACAGGATGGTACTTAAAAAAATAGCCCCAAACAGCACATGATGCAAAGATAAATAAAAAAAGAGGCGCAAGATGAAATTGTAGTGTGTCTCTCCTGCTCAGTGTCAGTTCTCAGTAGTATCCTCATCAGTGCTCAGTATCACTGCTCATTGTCTTGTGCTGCAATGTGGTGCTCAGTATACTAGAGTACATTACTAATAGTCCAGTGCTGCATCTTGCTGCTCAGTGTCAGTTCTAGTATCCTCATCAGTGCTCAGTATCACTGCTCATTGTCTTGTGCTGCATTGTGGTGCTCAGTATACTACAGAACATTACTAATAGTCCAGTGCTGCATCTGGCTGCTCAGTGTCAGTTCTAGTAATCTCATCAGTGCTCCGTATCACTGCTCATTGTCTTGTGGTGCTCAGTATACTACAGTACATTACTAATACTCCAGTGTCTTGTGCCGCATATGGCTGCTGTAGGGTGCTGTGGTAGTGTCCTGTCACTGTGCATATGTCATCATTCCAGTCACAGTGATATCTGGTATCTATCTAGTGGTATCTAATTCCAGACATTACCACCGTCTAATTCCAGATATATTACTGGCATATAATTCCACACATTAAAAAATGGAGAACAAAAAGGTGGAGGGTAAAATAGGGAAAGATCAAGATCCACTTCCACTTAGTGCTGAAGCTGCTGCCACTAGTCAAGGCAGAGACAATTCAATGCCATCAACATTATGTAATGATTATACGATACATTATATATCATATCATTGTATGGTTGTAAAATACAACTTAAAAACTTTAATGAATAAATACATAAAGTAGCTTTTATGTAACCTTTTTAAACCTATTAGCATAGACCGAATCTCATCGTGTGTATAGGCCTTTAGTTCAACAACAGCATGGGACCAGTTAGTGTGTTTTGACCACTGCACAGCACCTGGTGTTATATAGTAAGCACCACTATGGCATAGTATACAGCATTATGGGCCTGATATGAGTGTGACCAGCGGTGATGTGGAATGCAGTAGGAGGTGCTGTTTAGCAAGCACCACTTCTATATTCACCATGCAGTATATTGTGTGAATATAGAAGTGTTGGCTGTGTTATGTATTAGAGTAATTATTGCAGCTCTCAGCTAAAATTGCAACAATGTAATTTAGTGACAAGCTGCAGAGATTAACCCTTTCTGTGGCTGCTGCACAACCTCTATTCATATCGCTGAATTCAATTAGGGAGATGTTCTCACCCCGCGAGCAAGCGCAGGTATATGCCACACTTAAATGTATGGGTATGGTCTCCATAAAATGAGCGTAGCCTTGCAGGCAAAGACTACCTTACACCCTAGTTCTTGACCCTGCACCAACAGACCTCGGCCACCACAGGGAAAAAAGTACAGTAATTTCCACCATGTTAAGCCCCACACATTAATGCCCTTTGGAACATATTATGTCACTCACCACAATATCTGTGATACACTATGCCCTACAGTAAAGCTTCTAATTACTTTTACAAAAACTGCTCAACGCCAAGAGTTTCATGTGCTGGGTGTCATGCTCATTGCCAGGGGTTTCACTCTCTGGGTGTCATGCTCATTGCCAGGGGGAACGCAGTAGGAGGTGTTATATAGTAAGCACCACTATGGCATAGTATATAGCATTATATATATTGTGAGCACTGGTTATGTTGAGTGCAGTAGAGCTGCTGCTGGGTAATTACAATTTACTACAACCACCAATATATTCTGCTGCACTATATATATGCAAAGCTAATTCTGCTGGGTAATTACAATTGACTACAACCACCAATATATTCTGCTGCACTATATCTATATTTGCAAAGCTAATTCTGCTGGGTAATTACAATTGACTACAACCACCAATATATTCTGCTGCACTATATCTATATATGCAAAGCTAATTCTGCTGAGTAATTACAATTGACTACAACCACCAATATATTCTGCTGCACTATATCTATATATGCAAAGCTAATTCTGCTGGGTAATGCAAATTGAAACATTATTGCATAGTATGTGATTTTTAAGTACTTTTTTAAAGTTTTGAATGATATAGACCCAGTTTAATCTTTGTGGAATGCCTGGTTGTTGTTTTTAAGGTAATTTATTGCCTGGCATTTGAGGTGGGGGGGGTTTGGTTACAGATTTCAATTATTGGTTTTACTTGTAATAGTCTTCTACTTAAGTCCAATGGTGTAGGCTGTGCAAAGCCGTTTGGCTGCGCATTTATTGATCCAAGCGTGCATTTTTATCAAAGCGTGATAAAATTGACACATAACAGCAGCGTTCAATCAGCGTTAATTTATCTTCAGCTGATATCGATTGTGAATTGACGTTTCTTCTCTTCTTGTCACCTACAGTTAATTACAATTGACTACAACCACCAATATATTCTGCTGCACTATATCTATATATGCAAAGCTAATTCTGCTGGGTAATGCAAATTGAAACATTATTGCATAGTATGTGATTTTGAAGTACTTTTTTAAAGTTTTGAATGATATAGACCCAGTTTAATCTTTGTGGAATGCCTGGTTGTTGTTTTTAAGGTAATTTATTGCCTGGCATTTGAGGGGGTGGGGTGTGGTTACAGATTTCAATTATTGGTTTCACTTGTAATAGTCTTCTACTTAAGTCCAATGGTGTAGGCTGTGCAAAGCCGTTTGGCTGTGCATTTATTGATCTAAGCGTGCATTTTTATCAAAGCGTGATAAAATTGACACATAACAGCAGCGTTCAATCAGCGTTAATTTATCTTCAGCTGATATCGATTGTGAATTGACGTTTCTTCTCTTCTTGTCACCTACAGGTAATTACAATTGACTACAACCACCAATATATTCTGCTGCACTATATCTATATATGCAAAGCTAATTCTGCTGGGTTATGCAAATTGAAACATTATTGCATAGTATGTGATTTTGAAGTACTTTTTTAAAGTTTTGAATGATATAGACCCAGTTTAATCTTTGTGGAATGCCTGGTTGTTGTTTTTAAGGTAATTTATTGCCTGGCATTTGAGGGGGTGGGGTGTGGTTACAGATTTCAATTATTGGTTTCACTTGTAATAGTCTTCTACTTAAGTCCAATGGTGTAGGCTGTGCAAAGCCGTTTGGCTGTGCATTTATTGATCTAAGCGTGCATTTTTATCAAAGCGTGATAAAATTGACACATAACAGCAGTGTTCAATCAGCATTAATTTATCTTCAACTGATATCAATTGTGAATTGACGTTTCTTCTCTTCTTGTCACCTACAGGTAATTACAATTGACTACAACCACCAATATATTCTGCTGCACTATATCTATATATGCAAAGCTAATTCTGCTGGGTAATGCAAATTGAAACATTATTGCATAGTATGTGATTTTGAAGTACTTTTTTAAAGTTTTGAATGATATAGACCCAGTTTAATCTTTGTGGAATGCCTGGTTGTTGTTTTTAAGGTAATTTATTGCCTGGCATTTGAGGGGGTGGAGTGTGGTTACAGATTTCAATTATTGGTTTCACTTGTAATAGTCTTCTACTTAAGTCCAATGGTGTAGGCTGTGCAAAGCCATTTGGCTGTGCATTTATTGATCTAAGCATGCATTTTTATCAAAGCGTGATAAAATTGACACAACAGCAGTGTTCAATCAGCATTAATTTATCTTCAGCTGATATCGATTGTGAATTGACGTTTCTTCTCTTCTTGTCACCTCCAGGTAATTACAATTGACTACAACCACCAATATATTCTGCTGCACTATATCTATATATGCAAAGCTAATTCTGCTGGGTAATGCAAATTGAAACATTATTGCATAGTATGTGATTTTGAAGTACTTTTTTAAAGTTTTGAATGATATAGACCCAGTTTAATCTTTGTGGAATGCCTGGTTGTTGTTTTTAAGGTAATTTATTGCCTGGCATTTGAGGGGGTGGGGTGTGGTTACAGATTTCAATTATTGGTTTCACTTGTAATAGTCTTCTACTAAAGTCCAATGGTGTAGGCTGTGCAAAGCCATTTGGCTGTGCATTTATTGATCTAAGCGTGCATTTTTATCAAAGCGTGATAAAATTGACACATAACAGCAGTGTTCAATCAGCGTTCAATTGAAGTGAAAAAGAAGGAAAACAGAAGCACACCAATCTAACAAAACAAAGAAAACTGAAGAACTAATAACAAATGTGAGTCACTTACTCCTCAGATCACTCACCTCCTGATTGTTGCATCTGATTACATAGCACAGAACTACCTTACTTGGACATTTCATAAACCATCCATTTCACCTACAAATGCCTGTATCTGTATTATTGTAATTTTGTTTTTTAAGCACAGCTGCACCAATGCAATTTTACCTGCAAACACTTAAAACATCTAACATAATTACCATTGCTTCTTAAACCTCTCACAATCCTTTCATTTCTTACACTCCAAATACATTTCTGCACCCACCTTATCTACGCTTTTGACTCATTTCATACTAAATCTACACCCCTTGAGCCTACACTGCTTTTCTCACCTGCATTTCTGCAATTCTTCTGCTCGGATTGCCTTACAGTCTCCTCTCCAACTTCCACTACTTCAACCTATTTACCTACTTAACACTATGTCAAGGTTTTCTTATACTCCCCACATCACTCAGTGTCTACCTAATAATGTATCTTATACACCTTATACACACAGTCACTCTGAAGTTCATTTAATACAATATTTTTAATAACTTTGAGTTTCAATCTGCCTACCTCTGGGTTATGGGTCCAGCATGCTTCCATTGCAGTACTCTGCTGCACATGTAAGTGCAAGAGATCCTGAAGCACTCACTCATCATGGGAAAGTACCAATGTGTTTCTTCATTGGTTGATGGAAGAAACATCTTACAAAAACTCTCCAGATTATTGACTTTTTAAAGTTTTTCTAGGAAACGTTCTTGATGAATGCTTATTAGCCTTTGTCAGTATATACTTTTTGCAAAGTGTCTCTGTGGTGCAATTGGTTTGTGTGTAAGGCTATTAACCAAAAGGTTGGTGGTTCAATCCCACCCAGGAACGTAATTGACCTTGTGATCAGATTTTGGTGATATTTAAGTAGACAAGTCAAAATTTCAAACCCCCTCTTATTGTGTAGGGTACCTGGCCTTCTCTGATGTAATCAGAGTTAGATTTGATTCAGTGATTTTATAAAAAACAGCTAGGAAGCACAATTTAGCAGTGGGTTGCAGAGAAAAAAAATATGCTGGAAAAAAAAATCCAATTGAGTGATTAAACAGCTCTTCATTTTCTGGCTTTATTTTTATGCTAACAAATTTGTTCTCTGAAAAGTGTCCACAAAGCCAAGTCTCTGATTAACACCTTTGTAGGGATGGTTTTTCACCTATTACTAAATTAAACTTGCTTCATTGGAAAGGCAGCAAGATGCATCCTCATTTCAATGTCTACTGAAATAATACAAGTTGACACCAGGAAACATTAACGCCACTGCATCCTTGCTGCTTTCTCATGTGGAAGTCTGTTTAATGCGAAAACAAGGTGATATCTAATTAGCACACAGGTAAGGAATTAAGAAAATCTTTATTTAAGGGTAAAGATGTTTCTCACAAAATCGTTGCCCCAATGCATCATTGAAATTCAAGCTGGAAAGATGATTTTAATATATCACTTGTACATTTTGTATTGCTCTTCTGGTGACAATGTAGTTTGCTTTTGTCAATTACCATTTTAATAATAGGGTAAAGAAAATTAAGTGGAATTTTGAAAGAAAACAATACTGTCAATATACTATTAAAACAAATTAAAATGGTAAAAGTTATTGTACTTTAAGTAAAAATAAAAGAGCCAAAATATCAATCCCAGTTTTGGATTACTTTAATTAACAAACAAAAAAATGCATACAGCAGAGGATAGTTTCAATCTGCCTACCTCTGGGTTATGGGCCCAGCATGCTTCCATTGCTGTACTCTGCTGCACATGTAAGTGCAAGAGATCCTGAAGCACTCACTCATCATGGGAAAGTACCAATGTGTTTCTTCGTTGGTTGATAGAAGAAACATCTTACAAAAACTCTCCAGATTATTGACTTTTTTAAGTTTTTCTAGGAAACGTTTTAGATGAATGCTTATTAGCATTTGTCAGTATGTACTTTTGCAAAGTGTCTCTGTGGCGCAATTGGTTAGTGTGTAAGACTATTAACCAAAAGGTTGGTGGTTCAATCCCACCCAGGAATGTAATTGACCTTGTGATCAGATTTTGGTGATATTTAAGTAGACAAGTCAAAATTTCAAACCCCCTCTTATTGTGTAGGGTACCTGGCCTTCTCTGATGTAATCAGAGTTAGATTTGATTCAGTGATTTTATAAAAAACAGCTAGGAAGCACAATTTAGCAGTGGGTTGCAGATAAAAAAAATATGCTGGCAAAAAAATACAATTGAGTGATTAAACAGCTCTTCATTTTCTGGCTTTATTTTTATGCTAACAAATTTGTTCTCTGAAAAGTGTCCACAAAGCCAAGTCTCTGATTAACACCTTTGTAGGGATGGTTTTTCACCTATTACTAAATTAAACTTGCTTCATTGGAAAGGCAGCAAGATGCATCCTCATTTCAATGTCTACTGAAATAATACAGGTTGACACCAGGAAACATTAACGCCACTGCATCCTTGCTGCTTTCTCATGTGGAAGTCTGTTTAATGTGAAAACAAGGTGATATCTAATTAGCACACAGGTAAGGAATTAAGAAAATCTTTATTTAAGGGTGAAGATGTTTCTCACAAAATCGTTGCCCCAATGCATCATTGAAATTCAAGCTGGAAAGATGATTTTAATATATCACTTGTACATTTTGTATTGCTCTTCTGGTGACAATGTAGTTTGTTTTTGTCAATTACCATTTTAATAATAGGGTAAAGAGAATAAAGTGGATTTTTTAAAGAAAACAATACTGTCAATATACTATCAAAACAAATTAAAATGGTAAAAGTTATTGTACTTTAAGTAAAAATAAAAGAGCCAAAATATCAATCCCAGTTTTGGATTACTTTAATTAACAAACAAAAAAAAAATGCATATAGCAGAGGATAGTTTCAATCTGCCTACCTCTGGGTTATGAGCCCAGCATGCTTCCATTGCTGTATACGGCTGGATAGACGTCGGCTGGCAGTGCTTTCATAGAAGTGCTGACATAAAAGTGTTATTATAAAAATAGCGTTATACCTGCGTTAAGTTATATCATCAGCTGTTGTCAATTGTGAACTTGTGAACCAACTCCTCATCACTCTTTGTGCTCAACAGGTATGATTCGTTGAACTACACATCCCAGCAAGTTGTATTGCATTTGCTGATTATGCCAAATGAATTTCATGTTTGAATAGTCTAGGTATGATTCGTTGAACTACACATCCCAGCAAGTTGTACTGCATTTGCTGATTATGCCAAATGAATTTCATGTTTGAATAGTCTAGGTATGATTCGTTGAACTACACATCCCAGCAAGTTGTACTGCATTTGCTGATTATGCCAAATGAATTTCATGTTTGAATAGTCTAGGTATGATTCGTTGAACTACACATCCCAGCAAGTTGTACTGCATTTGCTGATTATGCCAAATGAATTTCATGTTTGAATAGTCTAGGTATGATTCGTTGAACTACACATCCCAGCAAGTTGTACTGCATTTGCTGATTATGCCAAATGAATTTCATGTTTGAATAGTCTAGGTATGATTCGTTGAACTACACATCCCAGCAAGTTGTACTGCATTTGCTGATTATGCCAAATGAATTTCATGTTTGAATAGTCTAGGTATGATTCGTTGAACTACACATCCCAGCAAGTTGTACTGCATTTGCTGATTATGCCAAATGAATTTCATGTTTGAATAGTCTAGGTATGATTCGTTGAACTACACATCCCAGCAAGTTGTACTGCATTTGCTGATTATGCCAAATGAATTTCATGTTTGAATAGTCTAGGTATGATTCGTTGAACTACACATCCCAGCAAGTTGTACTGCATTTGCTGATTATGCCAAATGAATTTCATGTTTGAATAGTCTAGGTATGATTCGTTGAACTACACATCCCAGCAAGTTGTACTGCATTTGCTGATTATGCCAAATGAATTTCATGTTTGAATAGTCTAGGTATGATTCGTTGAACTACACATCCCAGCAAGTTGTACTGCATTTGCTGATTATGCCAAATGAATTTCATGTTTGAATAGTCTAGGTATGATTCGTTGAACTACACATCCCAGCAAGTTGTACTGCATTTGCTGATTATGCCAAATGAATTTCATGTTTGAATAGTCTAGGTATGATTCGTTGAACTACACATCCCAGCAAGTTGTACTGCATTTGCTGATTATGCCAAATGAATTTCATGTTTGAATAGTCTAGGTATGATTCGTTGAACTACACATCCCAGCAAGTTGTACTGCATTTGCTGATTATGCCAAATGAATTTCATGTTTGAATAGTCTAGGTATGATTCGTTGAACTACACATCCCAGCAAGTTGTACTGCATTTGCTGATTATGCCAAATGAATTTCATGTTTGAATAGTCTAGGTATGATTCGTTGAACTACACATCCCAGCAAGTTGTACTGCATTTGCTGATTATGCCAAATGAATTTCATGTTTGAATAGTCTAGGTATGATTCGTTGAACTACACATCCCAGCAAGTTGTACTGCATTTGCTGATTATGCCAAATGAATTTCATGTTTGAATAGTCTAGGTATGATTCGTTGAACTACACATCCCAGCAAGTTGTACTGCATTTGCTGATTATGCCAAATGAATTTCATGTTTGAATAGTCTAGGTATGATTCGTTGAACTACACATCCCAGCAAGTTGTACTGCATTTGCTGATTATGCCAAATGAATTTCATGTTTGAATAGTCTAGGTATGATTCGTTGAACTACACATCCCAGCAAGTTGTACTGCATTTGCTGATTATGCCAAATGAATTTCATGTTTGAATAGTCTAGGTATGATTCGTTGAACTACACATCCCAGCAAGTTGTACTGCATTTGCTGATTATGCCAAATGAATTTCATGTTTGAATAGTCTAGGTATGATTCGTTGAACTACACATCCCAGCAAGTTGTACTGCATTTGCTGATTATGCCAAATGAATTTCATGTTTGAATAGTCTAGGTATGATTCGCTGAACTACACATCCCAGCAAGTTGTACTGCATTTGCTGATTATGCCAAATGAATTTCATGTTTGAATAGTCTAGGTATGATTCGTTGAACTACACATCCCAGCAAGTTGTACTGCATTTGCTGATTATGCCAAATGAATTTCATGTTTGAATAGTCTAGGTATGATTCGTTGAACTACACATCCCAGCAAGTTGTACTGCATTTGCTGATTATGCCAAATTAATTTCATGTTTGAATAGTCTAGGTATGATTCGTTGAACTACACATCCCAGCAAGTTGTACTGCATTTGCTGATTATGCCAAATGAATTTCATGTTTGAATAGTCTAGGTATGATTCATTGAACTACACATCCCAGCAAGTTGTACTGCATTTGCTGATTATGCCAAATGAATTTCATGTTTGAATAGTCTAGGTATGATTCGTTGAACTACACATCCCAGCAAGTTGTACTGCATTTGCTGATTATGCCAAATGAATTTCATGTTTGAATAGTCTAGGTATGATTCGTTGAACTACACATCCCAGCAAGTTGTACTGCATTTGCTGATTATGCCAAATGAATTTCATGTTTGAATAGTCTAGGTATGATTCGTTGAACTACACATCCCAGCAAGTTGTACTGCATTTGCTGATTATGCCAAATGAATTTCATGTTTGAATAGTCTAGGTATGATTCGCTGAACTACACATCCCAGCAAGTTGTACTGCATTTGCTGATTATGCCAAATGAATTTCATGTTTGAATAGTCTAGGTATGATTCGTTGAACTACACATCCCAGCAAGTTGTACTGCATTTGCTGATTATGCCAAATGAATTTCATGTTTGAATAGTCTAGGTATGATTCGTTGAACTACACATCCCAGCAAGTTGTACTGCATTTGCTGGTTATGCCAAATGAATTTCATGTTTGAATAGTCTAGGTATGATTCGTTGAACTACACATCCCAGCAAGTTGTACTGCATTTGCTGATTATGCCAAATGAATTTCATGTTTGAATAGTCTAGGTATGATTCGTTGAACTACACATCCCAGCAAGTTGTACTGCATTTGCTGATTATGCCAAATGAATTTCATGTTTGAATAGTCTAGGTATATTGAATACGGGTTTTTTTGTTTTTTTTCTTGTATGTTTTTCTCTTTGTAGAGATATAGTTGGCTGCCTTATTGGCATGTAATGTCTGTTTTTCTAAGCTAATTTATGGCCTTAGTTTAAAGGGGGATGGTCTTGGGTGGAGTTTGCAATCATTGCATTCACATGGATATTGTTCCTATTTGAAGTCTAGTATACGGCTGGATAGACGTCGGCTGGCAGTGCTTTCATAGAAGTGCTGACATAAAAGTGTTATTATAAAAATAGCGTTATACCTGCGTTAAACCGAAGAAAACCAGAAGGAAAACATCAACACACCAACACTACCACAAAAGGACTGCCTTAATGCTCAAAAGTATGTAATTCATCTTATGCATATCATCCGTTTTTACAAAACCTAGGAAAAGGCATCCCCAATCTGCTCACTACAGTTCTCTCTTATGCAAACTTATGTATGTTTCTTTATGTAATGATTTCTTGAAAATGTCATTGCATGTGTGGGGAAGTTGCTCAGTGAAACAGTTTAGTATTGCATACTAACTGGTGATTACCTCTTTTGAACATTAACCCATTGTGGTCAGGTGTACTATGTCTTTATATTTAGTAAGGTATAGTCGTGGTGTAAAGGACAGAGTATGATTACTGATTAGTAAAAGAAAACAAATACTGAGCAACATCCCCAAACAGGTAATTTCAACTTTAAACTTGTCATTTATTTTGTACGCTCTGGACATGGCTACTACTAACAAATGCACAGAAACATTTTTTAAAGCTATGTCTGCAAATGCTAGGAGCTTAGGAGACAAAATTCCAGAGCTAATTGCGATAATGACAAGGGATAACCTGGATTTTGTGGCTATTACAGAGTCTTGGTGCAATGAGAATCATGACTGGGACTTAACTATACCAGGATACAATTTATTTAGGAAAGATAGAATAGGAAGAATAGGAGGAGGGGTAGCAATGTATGTGAAAAAAAGCATAAATGCCACTTTAATACAAAATATTGAAGCCAAAACTGAGGCCCTTTGGGTCACCATAGAAACTGGGAAGAATGACATTATTCGCATTGGGGTGATCTATAGATCACCAGGCCAGGGGCAGGATTTGGACAGGAACCTATTGTTGGACATCTCTAAAATGGCTTTTAAGGGAGAAGTCATAATCATGGGAGACTTTAATTTACCTGATGTAAATTGGGAGGGGTCTTTTGCAAGTTCAGCTACAAGTGGCAAATTTCTACATTCCTTACAGGGAGCATCTCTCAAGCAATTGGTGAGGGAGCCCACTCGCAAAGACTCAATATTAGATCTAATTCTTACAAATGGTGATAGAATATCTGATATATATGTGGGTGAGCACCTGGGATCCAGTGATCATCAAGCAGTATGGTTTAGTATAAAGACAGGATCCAACTCCTCTCACACAAAAACAAAGGTGTTGGATTTTAGAAATGCAGACTTTGCAAAAATGGGGAGATGTTTAAGTGATTCATTGGCAGACTGGAGGAACTTGGAAGGGGTGCAGGAGAGGTGGAAAAAAATTAAAAGTGCATTACTAAGTGTAACAGACCTTTGTATCAAAATGGTTAGGAAAAGCACCAGGAAAAGGAAGCCAGTGTGGTTCACAAAAGTAGTATCAACTAGTGTGAAAGCAAAAAAGATGGCTTTTAGGAAATACAAACAGACTCAAAATAATAACGACAAAGAGAAGTATCTGGACAGACGGAAGGATGCTAAGAAAGTGATCAGACGTGCAAAGGCAGAAGCTGAGGAGAAAATGGCCCAGTCAGTAGATAAAGGGGGCAAAACTTTTTTTAAGTATATAAGTGAAAGGAGAAAATCAAATGGAGGAATAATAAGACTTAAGACAGAGAGTGGGCATTTGGTGGAGGGAGACAAGGCAATAGCAGATCACCTAAATAATTATTTTTGCTCAGTATTTACTACAGAAGAAGGGATGGGGCCACAGTTAAATTGCAAGGACATTCATAAAAATAAGGTAGATGAAAATACATTTACAGAGGAGAAGGTCCTAACAGAACTTTCAAAACTAAAAGTGGATAAATCAATGGGACCAGATGGAATACACCCAAGGATACTCAAAGAGCTAAAAGATGTCCTGGTTACACCTTTAACAGAATTATTTAACCAGTCACTAAATACAGGTGATATTCCAGAGGACTGGAAAAGAGCAAATGTAGTTCCACTGCACAAAAGTGGAAGCAAGGAAGAAGCAAGTAACTACAGACCAGTAAGCCTTACATCAGTAGTAGGGAAAGTAATGGAAAAACTATTAAAAGAAAGAGTAGTGGAATATCTTAAATCAAACAACTTACAGGATCCAAAACAGCATGGATTTACTGGTGGGAGATCATGCCAAACAAATCTTATTGACTTTTTTTGACTCTGTGATGAAAATAATAGATCAAGGGGGAGCTGTAGATGTAGCATATCTCGACTTTAGTAAGGCATTTGACACTGTCCCACATCACAGACTGCTAAATAAACTTGAAAGCCTGGGGGTGGATTATAAATTAGTGAAATGGATAAGAACCTGGTTGCAGGATAGGAAACAGACAGTTGTAGTTAATGGAGTGCAATCTATGGAGGGAAATGTTACCAGTGGAGTACCCCAGGGATCTGTACTTGGTCCAGTTCTCTTTAATATCTTTGTTGGTGACATTGCAGATGGTATTGAAGGGAAGATATGCCTTTTTGCAGATGATACAAAGATATGCAAC
Source organism: Pseudophryne corroboree (assembly GCF_028390025.1). NCBI lineage: Eukaryota > Metazoa > Chordata > Amphibia > Anura > Myobatrachidae > Pseudophryne > Pseudophryne corroboree. Next base: position 322,492 of record NW_026970169.1, read on the forward strand.
AGGGTACACACACCGGGAGCGGTCAAACAAATGATTGATGACCTAGGTAGGCTTGAGAAATGGTCAAGAACGTGGCAACTACAGTTTAATGCTAAAAAATGCAAAATCATGCACTTGGGTCTCAAAAACCCAAAGGCTAAGTATAGTATCAAGGGTACTATAATGGAAACTACTGAGGAGGAAAGAGATTTAGGAGTCACTATTTCAAGTGACTTGAAGGCAGGAAAGCAATGCAACAAAGCAATGAGAAAGGCAAGTCAGATGCTTGGTTGCATAGGGAGAGGAATCAGTAGCAGGAAAAAAGAAGTGATAATGCCACTGTATCGGTCATTGGTAAGGCCCCATCTGGAATACTGTGTCCAGTTCTGGAGACCCTATCTCCAGAAGGATATAAATACATTAGAGAGTGTACAAAGAAGGGCAACTAAAATGGTGCATGGCCTACATCACAAAACTTACCCGGAAAGGCTAAAAGATCTTAACATGTATAGTTTGGAGGAGAGAAGGGAAAGGGGAGACATGATAGAAACTTTCAAATATATAAAGGGTCTTAACAAAGTTCAGGAGGGAAACATTCTTCAAAGGAAAAGAAGCATTAGAACTCGAGGGCATACATTGAGACTGGAGGGGGGGAGGTTCAGGGGAAATTTAAGGAAAAATTACTTCACAGAAAGGGTAGTGGATAAGTGGAATAGCCTCCCATCAGAGGTGGTAGAGGCTAAGACTGTAGGGCAATTTAAACATGCTTGGGACAGAATATCCTTACAAAGAATCAAGGTTAAAAAAAGGGTTGAGATTGCCTAAAGGATAAAATAAAAAAGGGGCAGACTAGATGGGCCAAGTGGTTCTTATCTGCCGTCAAATTCTATGTTTCTATGTTTACTCTGCTGCACATGTAAGTGCAAGAGATCCTGAAGCACTCACTCATCATGGGAAAGTACCAATGTGTTTCTTCGTTGGTTGATGGAAGAAACATCTTACAAAAACTCTCCAGATTATTGACTTTTTAAAGTTTTTCTAGGAAACGTTTTAGATGAATGCTTATTAGCCTTTGTCAGTATGCACTTTCGCAAAGTGTCTCTGTGGCGCAATCAGTTAGTGTGTACGGCTATTAACTAAAAGGTTGGTGGTTCAATCCCACCCAGGGATGTAATTGACCTTGTTATCAGATTTTGGTGATCTTTAAGTAGACAAGTCAAAATTTCAAACCCCCTCTTATGGTGTAGGGTACCTGGCCTTCTCTGATGTAATCAGAGTTAGATTTGATTCATTGATTTTATAAAAACAGCTAGGAAGCACAATTTAGCAGTGGTTTGCAGAGAAAAAAAATATGCTGGCAGAAAAATCCAATTGAGTGATTAAACAGCTCTTCATTTTCTGGCTTTATTTTTATGCTAACAAATTTGTTCTCTGAAAAGTGTCCACAAAGCCAAGTCTCTGATTAACACCTTTGTAAGGATGGTTTTTCACCTATTACTAAATTAAACTTGCTTCATTGGAAAGGCAGCAAGATGCATCCTCATTTCAATGTCTACTGAAATAATACAAGTTGACACCAGGAAACATTAACGCCACTGCATCCTTGCTGCTTTCTCATGTGGAAGTCTGTTTAATGTGAAAACAAGGTGATATCTAATTAGCACACAGGTAAGGAATTACGAAAATCTTTATTTAAGGGTGAAGATGTTTCTCACAAAATTGTTGCCCCAATGGATCATTGAAATTCAAGCTGGAAAGATGATTTTAATATATCACTTGTACATTTTGTATTTCTCTTCTGGTGACAATGTAGTTTTTTTTGTCAATTACCATTTTAATAATAGGGTAAAGAAAATTAAGTGGATTTTTGAAAGAAAACTATACTGTCAATATACTATTAAAACAAATTAAAATGGTAAAAGTTATTGTACTTTAAGTAAAAATAAAAGAGCAAAAATATCAATCCCAGTTTTGATTACTTAAATTAACAAAAAAAAATGCATATAGCAAAGGATAGTTTCAATCTGCCTACCTCTGGGTTATGGGTCCAGCATGCTTCCATTGCAGTACTCTGTTGCACATGTAAGTGCAAGAGATCCTGAAGCACTCACTCATCATGGGAAAGTACCAATGTGTTTATTCGTTGGTTGATGGAAGAAACATCTTACAAAAACTCTCCAGATTATTGACTTTTTTAAGTTTTTCTAGGAAACGTTTTAGATGAATGCTTATTAGCCTTTGTCAGTATGTACTTTTGCAAAGTGTCTCTGTGGCGCAATCAGTTAGTGTGTACGGCGATTAACCAAAAGGTTGGTGGTTCAATCCCACCCAGGGATGTAATTAAACTTGTGATCAGATTTTGGTGATATTTAAGTAGACAAGTCAAAATTTCAAACCCCCTCTTATGGTGTAGGGTACATGGCCTTCTCTGATGTAATCAGAGTTAGATTTGATTCAGTGATTTTATAAAAAACAGCTAGGAAGCACAATTTAGCAGTGGGTTGCAGAGAAAAAAAATATGCTGGCAGAAAAATCCAATCGAGTGATTAAACAGCTCTTCATTTTCTGGCTTTATTTTTATGCTAACAAATTTGTTCTCTAAAAAGTGTCCACAAAGCCAAGTCTCTGATTAACACCTTTGTAAGGATGGTTTTTCACCTATTACTAAATTAAACTTGCTTCATTGGAAAGGCAGCAAGATGCATCCTCATTTCAATGTCTACTGAAATAATACAAGTTGACACCAGGAAACATTAACGCCACTGCTTCCTTGCTGCTTTCTCATGTGGAAGTCTGTTTAATGTGAAAATAAGGTGATATCTAATTAGCACACAGGTAAGGAATTAAGAAAATCTTTATTTAAGGGTGAAGATGTTTCTCACAAATTTGTTGACCCAATGCATCATTAAAATTCAAGCTGGAAAGATGATTTTGATATATCACTTGTACATTTTGTATTGCTCTTCTGGTGACAATGTAGTTTGTTTTTGTCAATTACCATTTTAATAATAGGGTAAAGAAAATGAAGTGGATTTTGGAAAGAAAACAATACTGTCAATATACTATTAAAACAAATTAAAATGGTAAAAGTTATTGTACTTTAAGTAAAAATAAAAGAGACAAAATATCAATCCCAGTTTTGGATTACTTTAACAAAAAAAAATGCATATAGCAGAGGATAGTTTCAATCTGCCTACCTCTGGGTTATGGGCCCAGCATGCTTCCATTGCAGTACTCTGCTGCACATGTAAGTGCAAGAGATCCTGAAGCACTCACTCATCATGGGAAAGTACCAATGTGTTTCTTCGATGGTTGATAGAAGAAACATCTTACAAAAACGCTCCAGATTATTGACTTTTTTAAGTTTTTCTAGGAAACGTTTTAGATGAATGCTTATTAGCATTTGTCAGTATGTACTTTTGCAAAGTGTCTCTGTGGCGCAATCAGTTAGTGTGTACGGCGATTAACCAAAAGGTTGGTGGTTCAATCCCACCCAGGGACGTAATTGACCTTGTTATCAGATTTTGGTGATCTTTAAGTAGACAAGTCAAATTTCATACCCCCTGTTATGGTGTAGGGTACCTGGCCTTCTCTGATGTAATCAGAGTTAGATTTGATTCAGTGATTTTATAAAAACATCTAGGAAGCACAATTTAGCAGTGGGTTGCAGAGAAAAAGAAATATGCTGGCAAAAAAATCAAATTGCGTGATTAAACAGCTCTTCATTTTCTGGCTTTATTTTTATGCTAACAAATTTGTTCTCTGAAAAGTGTCCACAAAGCCAAGTCTCTGATTAACACCTTTGTAGGGATGGTTTTTCACCTATTACTAAATTAAACTTGCTTCATTGGAAAGGCAGCAAGATGCATCCTCATTTCAATGTCTACTGAAACAATACAAGTTGACACCAGGAAACATTAACGCCACTGCATCCTTGCTGCTTTCTCATGTGGAAGTCTGTTTAATATGAAAACAAGGTGATATCTAATTAGCACACAGGTAAGGAATTAAGAAAATCTTTATTTAAGGGTGAAGATGTTTCTCACAAAATCGTTGCCCCAATGCATCATTGAAATTCAAGCTGGAAATATGATTTTAATATATCACTTGTACATTTTGTATTGCTCTTCTGGTGACAATGTAGTTTGTTTTGGACAATTACCATTTTAATAATAGGGTAAAGAAAATGAAGTGGATTTTTGAAAGAAAACAATACTGTCAATATACTATTAAAACAAATTAAAATGGTAAAAGTTGTTGTACTTTAAGTAAAAATAAAAGAGCCAAAATATCAATCCCAGTTTTGGATTACTTTAATTAACAAAAAAAAATGCATATAGCAGAGGATAGTTTCAATCTGCCTACCTCTGGGTTATGGGCCCAGCATGCTTCCATTGCTGTACTCTGCTGCACATGTAAGTGCAAGAGATCCTGAAGCACTCACTCATCATGGGAAAGTACCAATGTGTTTCTTCGTTGGTTGATGGAAGAAACATCTTACAAAAACTCTCCAGATTATTGACTTTTTAAAGTTTTGCTAGGAAACGTTTTAGATGAATGCTTATTAGCCTTTGTCAGTATGTACATTTGCAAAGTGTCTCTGTGGCGCAATCAGTTAGTATGTACGGCTATTAACCAAAAGGTTGGTGGTTCAATCCCACCCAGGGACCTAATTGACCTTGTTATCAGATTTTGGTGATCTTTAAGTAGACAAGTCAAAATTTCAAACCCCCTGTTATGGTGTAGGGTACCTGGCCTTCTCTGATGTAATCAGAGTTAGATTTGATTCAGTGATTTTATAAAAACAGCTAGGAAGCACAATTTAGCAGTGGGTTGCAGAGAAAAAAAATATGCTGGCAAAAAAATCAAATTGCGTGATTAAACAGCTCTTCATTTTCTGGCTTTATTTTTATGCTAACAAATTTGTTCTCTGAAAAGTGTCCACAAAGCCAAGTCTCTGATTAACACCTTTGTAGGGATGGTTTTTCACCTATTACTAAATTAAACTTGCTTCATTGGAAAGGCAGCAAGATGTATCGTCATTTCAATGTCTACTGAAATAATACAGGTTGACACCAGGAATCATTAACGCCACTGCATCCTTGCTGCTTTCTCATGTGGAAGTCTGTTTAATGTGAAAACAAGGTGATATCTAAGGAATTAAGAAAATCTTTATTTAAGGGTGAAGATGTTTCTCACAAAATTGTTGACCCAATGCATCATTGAAATTCAAGCTGGAAAGATGATTTTAATATATCACTTGTACATTTTGTATTGCTCTTCTGGTGACAATGTAGTTTGTTTTTGTCAATTACCATTTTAATAATAGGGTAAAGAAAATGAAGTGGATTTTTGAAAGAAAACAATACTGTCAATATACTATTAAAACAAATTAAAATGGTAAAAGTTATTGTACTTTAAGTAAAAATAAAAGAGACAAAATATCAATCCCAGTTTTGGATTACTTTAATTAACAAAAAAAATGCATATAGCAGAGGATAGTTTCAATCTGCCTACCTCTGGGTTATGGGCCCAGCATGCTTCCATTGCTGTACTCTGCTGCACATGTAAGTGCAAGAGATCCTGAAGCACTCACTCATCATGGGAAAGTACCAATGTGTTTCTTCGTTGGTTGATGGAAGAAACATCTTACAAAAACTCTCCAGATTATTGACTTTTTAAAGTTTTTCTAGGAAACGTTTTAGATGAATGCTTATTAGCCTTTGTCAGTATGGACTTTTGCAAAGTGTCTCTGTGGCGCAATCAGTTAGTATGTACGGCTATTAACCATAAGGTTGGTGGTTCAATCCCACCTAGGGACCTAATTGACCTTGTTATCAGATTTTGGTGATCTTTAAGTAGACAAGTCAAAATTTCAAACCCCCTGTTATGGTGTAGGGTACCTGGCCTTCTCTGATGTAATCAGAGTTAGATTTGATTCAGTGATTTTATAAAAACAGCTAGGAAGCACAATTTAGCAGTGGGTTGCAGAGAAAAAAAATATGCTGGCAGAAAAATCCAATTGAGTGATTAAACAGCTCTTCATTTTCTGGCTTTATTTTTATGCTAACAAATTTGTTCTCTGAAAAGTGTCCACAAAGCCAAGTCTCTGATTAACACCTTTGTAAGGATGGTTTTTCACCTATTACTAAATTAAACTTGCTTCATTGGAAAGGCAGCAAGATGCATCCTCATTTCAATGGTAAGTCAACCTTCTTGCCCTATGTTCCCTCTCAACGGATGAAGACGCATCATTATCTACCGCAGTCATTTTGGCCCAATAGATATGCAAGAAGTTAAGATTCCCCTTTCTTTGCAGGTAGAGGAAGGAAAAGGAAGAAGTCTGTAGCCTCTTCAAGATCGCAGGACCAGAGATTGTCCTCTGCTTCTGCCAAATCCACTGCATGACACTGGGGCTTTCTTGCAGGAGCCCACACCAGTGGGGGCACGTCTAAAACTCTTCAGTCAGTTCTGGATTCATTCGGACCTGGACTCGTGGGTTTTACAAATAGTGTCCCAAGGGTACAAACTGGGGTTTCAAGACGTTCCCCCTCACCGATTGTTCAAATTGGCCTTAGTCAGCAGGGAGAAGGTTTTTATTCAAGCCTCTTCGTGGTCCCGAAGCCGGACGGCTCAGTCAGACCAATCTTAAATCTGAAATCCCTCAATTTCTTCCTAAAGAAATTCAATTTCAAGATGGAATTTCTCAGGGCAGTGATCTCCAGTCCGGAGGACGGAGATTTCATGGTTTTGGTAGACATAAAGGATGCCTACTTACATGTTCCCATTTAGCCACTGCCTCAAGCTACCTAAGGTTTGCAATTCAGGATTGTCATTACCAATTTCAGACATTGCCGTTTGGTCTGTCCACGGCTCCGAGGATTTTCACCAGGGTGATGGCGGAAATTATGGTTCTCCTTCGCAAGCAAGGAGTCACAATTATCCCATACTTGGATGATCTCCTAATAAAGGCGAGATCCAGGGACCAGTTGGTGCAAAACATTGCACTCTCCCTGACAGTTCTTCAACAACATGGTTGGCTCCTAAACTTGCCAAAATCGCAGTTGGTCCCAATGACGCGGTTGTTGTTTTTGGGAGTCATACTGTTAGGCGCCGGGGTCCGCTTGATGGTCTGCGCGGCCCGGCGCCTAGCAACTAGAGACGCCGTGCACGTACAGCCGCCGGCTCCCTAGCAACGCTAGACACCGGGCGTGCTGAGCCGCATGGACCATAGCAACGGGGACGCCACTGGCGGACCGCGTTCCCCGTTGCTAGGCTTTAGGAAATTAAGATATTCACCTGCTCTCTGGCCGTGCAGCAAGGCAGCTGCACGGCATTTATTCTAATCAGCCTTTAGCAGCTGATTGGAGGACTCCTTGTTAAATACACTCCCAGGGCTTCTCACAGACGCCGGTAATAGCTTCCAGCATGCTGCCTTTGTTTGCTGAGAGTCTGTTTCCAGTCCTGCTGTATCCGGTCATTCCAGTCCGCAGAAGTCCGGTATTCGGGAGTTGTTATCTCATCCCAAGAGGTCGTTTGGTTCCCTGGAGTCCTGACTGATCACCGTTTTATATCCAGTGGTGTTCGTGAGTTGCGGCTCTGCCGTGTGTTGCGGCTCAGCCGCTTTACCTTTTATATTTTGTGTTTGGAGCATTTGCGGAGGGTTCCGCTTCCACAAGTCCTCTCTGGTACTTGGCGGTGCCGGGTAGGAGAATTGGACAAGTGGATATTTTGGTTGTCCTTTTTCCTGGCGGTTTCTCCGCACATATTATAGTTTTGAGTTTGCTTAGCCCCTGGCCTGGTTGTTTAGTTAGAGGGCCTCTTGTTATCACCCTGTCTCGGGTTTCCCTTTGTCTCTCATTAAGACCAGGGGGCATCGAAGTTGGGCAGACATAATCCGCCCTTCAAACGCGGCTGCCAAGGGCTCAAGAAACCATAGTCTCGCAGGGGATTTCTGACATCACGGGTGAGACAACAGAGTTAGGGCGCCAGGGGCTATTTTCCTGTCCTGCTCCCTTCCCCAGCATTCCGTTCCAGTGCTCCAGTCCTTGCCATAAGATCTTCTCTGACCAGAGTGCTGGAATCATAACATTATTACCGGCCATACCAAAACTTAAAATTAAACGGGTTTTAATTTTTTCTCATTCAGTTTTGTGAGAGTTTATCGGCCTCATGAATCCAACAGGTTTAGGGCCAAATCCTGGTCAGCTCTTAGTCAGCCAGATTCAAGAACTTACTCAGATGGTTCAGGATCTTTCTCTTCGGGTGAAGTCGCAGGAAGATCTTTTGCGAGCTTCCCCAAGGGTAGTCCCTGAACCAAAGATGCATTTGCCTGACCATTTTTCTGGTGATAGAAAAGAGTTTTTTAATTTTAAAGAATCCTGTAAACTTTATTTTCGTTTAAGACCGACTTCCTCGGGTACTGAATCTCAGCGGGTCGGGTTTATTATTTCTTTGCTCCAGGGGGATCCTCAGACCTGGGCATTTGGTTTAAGAGCAGAGGATCCGGCATTGTTGTCAGTTGACGCTTTTTTTGAGTCTTTAGGGCTCTTGTATGATGACCCTGATAGAGAGGCGTCCGCTGAAAGTCAGTTGCGCGCTCTCAGACAGGGTAGAAATCCTGCAGAGGTTTATTGTACGGAGTTTCGCCGTTGGTCGAACGACTGTGGCTGGAATGACCCAGCCCTGCGCAGTCAGTTTCGCCTCGGCTTATCAGAGTCTATAAAAGACAGTCTCCTTCAGTACCCCGCTCCTGAGACTCTCGATAAACTCATGGAGCTTTCTATTAAGATTGATCGTCGTCTCAGAGAGCGGAGGGCTGAAAAAGGAGCACCTGTAAGGTCAAGTCCGTGTGTATATTCCATTCCTGAAGACGTAGAGGAGACCATGCAGATGGGTCTCTCCCGGCTGTCTCCTGAAGAAAGAGCCAGAAGGCAAAATTCTGGTCTTTGTCTGTACTGTGGGGGTAAGGGACATTTTGCTCGTAATTGTCCGAACAAGTCGGGAAACGCTTTGACCAGGTGAATTGTGAGGGGGTTCACCTAGGTCTGCAGCTTATCTCCTCGAATAACTCCCTTTTAGTCCCAGTTAAAGTTTCCTTTGGCAGCCTCAGTTCTTCGGTGTCGGCTTTTGTTGACAGTGGAGCTGCAGGAAACTTTATGGATTTAACTTGGGCTAAGGCCTTAGGCATTCCTCAGTTACCTTTGGGTAGGTGTGTCACCATGCATGGCTTAGATGGGAGTCCGCTGTCTAATGGGATTATTTCTCTCCGTACACCCCCTGTACTACTTACAGTAGGAGCTCTACATTCCGAGAAAATCGAGTTCTTTCTTACACATTGCCCAGCAGTTCCAGTTGTTCTGGGTCACCCTTGGCTGGCCTTTCATAATCCCACCATTGATTGGCGGTCGGGGGAAATTTCACATTGGGGTACTTTTTGTGATAAGGAATGTATCACGTTTCCAGTCAGAGTAGCAGCTATCATTCCAGAACTCATTCCGGTGGAATACCAGGAGTTTGCTGATGTTTTCTCCAAAGGCAATGCGGACATTCTGCCTCCCCATCGGCCTTATGATTGTGCTATTGAGTTAATTCCTGGTGCCGCATTGCCAAAGGGAAGATTATATGCATTATCCGGGCCAGAAACTGCGGCTATGAATGATTATGTAAAGGAGAGCCTTGAGAAAGGATTTATTAGACCATCAAAATCTCCTTTAAGTGCAGGCTTCTTCTTTGTGGAGAAAAAGGATGGCTCGCTTAGACCTTGCATTGATTTTAGAGCCCTGAATAAGATCTCAGTTAAAAACACCTATCCTTTGCCGTTGATTTCTGTACTCTTTGATCAGTTACGTTCTGCTGTGATTTTTTCTAAAATTGACCTTAGAGGAGCGTACAACCTCATCCGAATTAAATCTGGAGATGAGTGGAAAACGGCCTTCAGTACTCAGTCGGGTCACTACGAATACCTGGTGATGCCGTTCGGCCTGTCCAATGCTCCGGCAGTTTTTCAAGACCTCATTAACGATGTGCTCCGTGACTTCCTAGGGAAATTCGTGGTCGTTTACTTAGACGACATCCTGATTTTTTCTAAATCAATGGAACAACATGTTACCCAGGTGCGTCTGGTTCTTCAAAAGTTATGTGAGAATCATTTATATGCCAAGCTGGAGAAGTGTGAGTTTCATGTCACGGAAGTATCTTTTTTAGGGTACATAATTTCCCCTCAGGGATTTTCCATGGAACCAAAGAAACTCCAGGCCATCCTTAGTTGGGCGCAACCCACCAATTTAAAAGCAATTCAGCGTTTTTTAGGGTTTGCGAATTATTATAGGAGGTTCATTCATTCTTTTTCTGACCTGGTTGCTCCCATTGTAGCTCTGACAAAGAAAGGAGCGGATCCTACCAACTGGTCGCGTGAAGCTGAGTTGTCCTTCCGGGCCTTGAAACAAGCCTTTGTCTCGGCTCCAGTCCTCAGACATCCTAATCCGGAATTGCCCTTTGTGGTGGAGGTTGATGCCTCGGAGGTTGGAGTGGGGGCTATCCTTTCTCAAAAGGATCCGGAGTCTCTGGAGTTACATCCTTGTGCCTTTATGTCCAGGAAATTCTCCTCCGCTGAATCCAACTATGACGTTGGTAATCGGGAGTTACTGGCGGTAAAATGGGCTTTCGAGGAGTGGAGGCATTGGCTGGAGGGAGCAAAACATACTATTTCGGTATTGACTGACCATAAGAACCTGCAATACATTGAATCGGCTAAGCGGCTTAATGCCCGGCAGGCACGTTGGGCATTATTTTTTACGCGTTTCAAATTTATAATCACTTTCAGGCCTGGTTCCAAGAATACTAAGGCTGATGCCCTGTCACATAGCTTTCTTCCGGTTCACAATAACAATCCTGTTACCCCCATACTTCCATCTTCGGTCATCTGGGCGGGCCTCACACAAGATTTATTTACCCAGTTAAAACAGCTTCAACACCAAGCTCCTAGAATTACTCCTGCTGGTCGTCTTTACGTCCCAGAGTTTTTGAGAGTTACTGTTTTAACGGAATTCCATGATAACAAAGTTTCAGGGCATCCAGGAGTCTCTAAGACATTGGAGTTAGTCTCTCGCTCAGTATGGTGGCCTGGTCTTTCTAAAGACGTCAAGGAATTTGTTTATTCATGTCAGGTTTGTGCACAGCATAAAGTTCCCCGTTCCTTGCCCATCGGGCAACTTATGCCCTTAAATGTTCCTCTCAGGCCGTGGTCTCATATTTCATGGATTTTGTGGTTGACCTTCCCCTTTCAGCCGGATTCCGAGTCATATGGGTGGTAGTGGAACGTTTTAGTAAAATGGCTCATTTTATTGCTCTTCCCCGATTGCCTTCTGCCCAAGGGTTGGCAGCTTTGTTTCTCCGCCATGTATTCAGGCTTCATGGGTTGCCTACTGATATTGTTTCTGATCGGGGTCCACAATTCATCGCACAATTCTGGAAATGTTTTTGTGCCTCATTGAAGATGAAATTGTCATTAACATCCGGTTACCACCCACAATCCAACGGGCAAACCGAACGAGTTAACCAATCATTGAAACAATATTTGCGCTTGTATTCAGCCAAACTCCAGAATGATTGGTCCGAGTTTCTTCCGTTGGCTGAATTTGCTTACAATAATTCTTGTCATTCCTCCACTAAAGAGTCTCCATTCTTTTCAGTTTTTGGTTTTCACCCCAGAGCTAATTCTTTTTTTCATCATTCCTCAGTCTCCTCGCTTACCTTAACCTCCCATCTCAGAGCCATTTGGAAAAAGGTGCACCTTGCTCTCAGAAAAGCGGCCTTTCGAGAGAAGAAATTTTCTGACAGGCTCCGACGTCCTTGCACTTTTAAGGTGGGAGATAGGGTGTGGTTGTCGACTCGCAACATCAGGCTTCGACAATCCTCAGCTAGACTGGGACCCAAATTTATTGGGCCATTTCTTATTATTAAAAGAGTCAACCCAGTTGCCTTTCGGTTACGTTTACCAAGATCTCTCAGGATTGGAAATACGTTTCATTGTTCCCTGTTGAAACAATACGTTTCTTCCAGTAGATTTCCTCGGAAGATCTCTCAGGGTAGATCTCCAGTGGATGTACAGGGACAACAGGAGTTCTTGGTAGAGAAGGTTCTCGATTCCAAATTGTCCCGGGATCGGCTGTATTTTCTGGTTCACTGGAAAGGCTATGGTCCGGAGGAAAGGTCTTGGGTCCTGGATAAGGATCTTCATGCCCCGAGGCTCAAGAGGGCATTTTTTTGGGAATTTCCTCAGAAACCTGGCTTTAGGGGTTCCTTGACCCCTCCTCAAGGGGGGGTACTGTTAGGCGCCGGGGTCCGCTTGATGGTCTGCGCGGCCCGGCGCCTAGCAACTAGAGATGCTGTGCACGTACAGCCGCCGGCTCCCTAGTAACGCTAGACGCCGGGCGCGCTGAGCCGCACGGACCATAGCAACGGGGACGACACTGGCGGACCGCGTTCCCCGTTGCTAGGCTTTAGGAAATTAAGATATTCACCTGCTCTCTGGCCGTGCAGCAAGGCAGCTGCACGGCATTTATTCTAATCAGCCATTAGCAGCTGATTGGAGGACTCCTTGTTAAATACACTCCCAGGGCTTCTCACAGATGCCGGTAATAGCTTCCTGCATGCTGCCTTTGTTTGCTGAGAGTCTGTTTCCAGTCCTGCTGTATCCGGTCATTCCAGTCCGCAGAAGTCCGGTATTCGGGAGTTGTCATCTCATCCCAAGAGGTCGTTTGGTTCCCTGGAGTCCTGACTGATCACCGTTTTATATCCAGTGGTGTTCGTGAGTTGCGGCTCTGCCGTGTGTTGCGGCTCAGCCGCTTTACCTTTTATATTTTGTGTTTGGAGCATTTGCGGAGGGTTCCGCTTCCACAAGTCCTCTCTGGTACTCGGCGGTGCCGGGTAGGAGAATTGGACAAGTGGATATTTTGGTTGTCCTTTTTCCTGGCGGTTTCTCCGCACATATTATAGTTTTGAGTTTGCTTATCCCCTGGCCAGGTTGTTTAGTTAGAGGGCCTCTTGTTATCACCCTGTCTCGGGTTTCCCTTTGTCTCTCATTAAGACCGGGGGGCATCGAAGTTGGGCAGACATAATCCGCCCTTCAAACGCGGCTGCCAAGGGCTCAAGAAACCATAGTCTCGCAGGGGATTTCTGACAACACGGGTGAGACAACAGAGTTAGGGCGCAAGGGGCTATTTTCCTGTCCTGCTCCCTTCCCCAGCATTCCGTTCCAGTGCTCCGGTCCTTGCCATAAGATCTTCTCTGACCAGAGTGCTGGAATTATAACACATACTGGACACAGAAGAGGTTTTCTTCCAGTGGAAAGGCTATGGAGATCCAGAGTCTGGTCAAACAAATTCTGAAACCAGCAAGAGTGTTAATCCATCAATGCATTCAGTTGCTGGGGAAGATTGTTGTGGCCTACGAGGCCATTCAGTTTGGCAGGTTCCATGCCAGAGTGTTCCAGTGGGACCTGTTGGACAATTGGTCCGGATCCCACCTACACATGCACCGGAGGATAATCCTGTCTTCCAAGACCAGAATCTCACTCCATTGGTGGCTGCACAGTTCTCACCTCCTAGAGGGGCGATGGTACGGGATCCAGGACTGAATCCTAGGGACCACAGATGCAACCCTCCGAGGCTGGGGAGCAGTCACACAGGGGGAAAACGTCCAAGGAAGATGGTCAAGTCAGGAAAGTTGTCTCCACATAAATGTTCTGGAGTTAAGGGCCATTTAATAACTGCAGACACAGTACTCACAGCATCCTCAACAGACTAAGAGAAAAGGATTTACCGGTAGGTATTAAAATCCTAGTTTCTCTAACGTCCTAGAGGATGCTGGGGACTCTGTAAGGACCATGGGGATAGACGGGCTCCACAGAGTTCATGATCTTCACTGAGGTAGCGCACAGCACTGCAGCTGTGCGCCATTGCTCCCATACACCTCACATACTCCGGTCACTGTAAGGGTGCAGGGCGCAGGGGGGGCGCCCTGGGCAGCAATATAAACCTCTTTTTGGCAAAAATATAACATATATACAGCTGGGCACTGTATATATGTATGAGCCCCCACCAATTTTACAGTTTAAGCGGGACAGAAGCCCGCCGCCGAGGGGGCGGGGCTTCTCCCTCAGCACTCACCAGCGCCATTTTTTCTCCACAGCACCGCTGAGAGGAAGCTCCCCGGACTCTCCCCTGCTTATACCACGGTAGAGAAGAGGGTTGAAAAGAGAGGGGGGGCACATAATTCGGCGCAAATTACATACAGCAGCGCTACTGGACAAACATTAAGTTACTGTGTTATTCCTGGGTTATATAGCGCTGGGGAGTGTGCTGGCATACTCTCTCTCTGTCTCTCCAAAGGGCCTTGTGGGGAAACTGTCTTCAGAAAAAGTATTCCCTGTGTGTGTGGTGTGTCGGTACACGTGTGTCGACATGTCTGAGGAAGAAGGCTATATTAGAGAGGAGCGGGAGCAAATGAATGTGGTGTCTCCGCTGACACCTGATTGGATGGATATGTGGAATGTTTTAAATGCTAGTGTAAACTCATTGTACAAAAGATTAGACAAGGCTGAAGCTTTGGGACAGTCAGGGACTCAACCCATGCCTGATCCTATGTTGCAGGGACTGTCAGGGTCTCATAAGCGCCCACTATCCCAGATTGTTGACACAGATACCGACACGGATTCTGACTCCAGTGTCGATTACGATGATGCAAAGTTACAGCCAAAATTGGCAAAATCCATTCGATATATGATTATGGCAATAAAAGATGTTTTGCACATCACAGAGGAACCCCCTGTCCCTGACAAGAGGGTACATATGTACAAGGGAAAGAAGCCTGAGGTAACCTTTGAGGGGGTCACACGAGCTGAACGAGTTATGTGAAAAAGCTTGGGAATCTCCAGATAAAAGACTGCAGATTTCCAAAAGGATTCTTATGGCGTATCCTTTTCCATCAACGGATAGGTTACGATGGAAATCCTCCCGTAGGATGGACAAAGCATTAACACGCACAGCTACAGTTGGAAAATCAAATTTTTTACCTTATGTTCCCTCACAGCATAAGAAACAGCATTATCAAATGCAGTCCTTTCGGTCACAAAGAAACAAGAAAGTGCGAGGTGCGTCCTTTCTTGCCAGAGGTAGGGGCAGAGGAATAAAGCTGCACAACACAGCTAGTTCCCAGGAACAGAAGTCCTCCCCGGCCTCTACAAAATCTACCTCATGACGCTGGGGCTCCACTGGCAGAGTCCGGCCCATGTGATGTCATGCAGCTGCTCTGACCACGCCTCCTGTTTCTCCGTTGCCGACCCCATTTTGAAACCGTGCCCCCGCACCGCTCCATCTCCGACTTGGAAATGGAGTGTTGTTGACCCCCCTCCCCCCCCCCCCTTCACCGATTCACAGGCAGAGGTGATCGCATTATCTGCGGGGTGCCCCAGAAAATGCAGGCGGATGCGTATGCTCTTAGCAGTTTTTGCAGTTGGATTGCGATCCAACCTGAATCAGGCCCCATTACCTATCACAATGCACTGCGGGTAGTACAAAATGGGGTTAATATAGGAGAAAAAACCCCAGAGCTGTGCTCCTTAACTGTCCCTGGTGGCTAGTGGAGCGGCTGCCCAGTAATCAGTGTCCACGCCAGTGCGCACACGGCCCGCCCCCATCAGTGGCCTCGTGATCCCGGAGGGCGGTGTGTGTGTGACTGACCTTAGGAAGAAACCGGAGCCTCCGCTGCAGTGACCCAGCAACCGGGGCACGGGAGTATACTGCGCCACTGGGAGTGATGGAGCTGCAGTAAAGAGGTCTATTAGACCTAGCCTGCTGCAGCCCTTATAGATTCTTATAAAAAAAGTTCTTCTTTTCTTGCCAAAATTAATAGCTAAGAATAGGCTGCCTGAGGCAGCCCCCTGTTAAGTGGCCTGCTACTGAAGGCACCAACTACAAACTGAGCTCCCTGTTCATGGAAGCGAGGTTATAGAGGAGGGGGCGCTGAGCATCTTGGGAACAGTCAAAAGCTTTATGCCTGTTGGTGCCTCAGATCAAGATCCTACTCTGGTGTACATATACAATGTGAATCCTTGTGGAGTCCAGTGTACCCCACAGAAGAAATGAATGCGTCACACCCATTGGCAGCAACATTAGAATAGCTGCTGATGGGCACAATTGAGAAAGGAAGGGGGGGAAACATTTGAATCCAGCACATATATGTAATTTGAATATGTAATTTGTACCTTCCTACTTTAAAATGTAATGGATGAACCTCACCCTGTGAGAACTATCTTCATGATCAAGAGATCTCATATGCAAGATAAGTATGTGTTGGGATAGGGCTGTGGAGGGCGGCTGCTCGGGCACACCCCTGTCAAGTTAAGGAGATTCAACTGAGGAAGCACAAGGGAACTCTCATCTGGGAACAACAACTGCAGGGAGAACACATTTTCAGACGAATGTGGGAGGGCAGAAGGCTGCCTAATACTGAAGCACCCCCAAACAACAAACCAAATGCAACAACTACTGCAAGCATTCCTGGGGGAAGGCCTGCAGCAGATGGATTTGCATATAGTGATGTCATCCAAGCAGTGGGCATAGTTGGCTGCAACCCTCGTCTGCATATGAAAAGAGAAAAGGGTCACGCAGGGCATGGCGGCCTTTGTGGGGTTGCGCTTAGATGACCCCTAAATCGCTTTATACACCCCCACCCCCCATCAGTGTGGGCTCATGTTGGCCATGCCCCAGCCCCTGAAGCATTCAAGCTGATTTCTTGCAGCAGCTGGACCCAGAAACAGCTCCAGAGTTGCTCTACAAGACAAGTAAAAGGGTGTGAGCCCTGCAGCACCACCTGTAGTTTGCATACACACATATATAGGACAGCATCTCTTATATGCCCCAGGGTCAATAAAATAGTATCCTTATCTAGGGTATCCATCCCCTCAGATAAGGTATCCGTCCATGCCGCTACAGCACTACACACCCAGGCCGACGCAATTGCCGGTCTGAGTAAGGTACCTGAATGTGTATAAATGGACTTCAGGGTAATCTCCTGTTTGCGGTCAGCAGACTCTTTGAGGGTAGCCGTATACTGGGACGGGAGGGCTACCTTCTTGGATAAGCGTGTTAATGCTTTGTCCACCCTAGGGGAGGATTCCCATCGTAACCTATCCATTGATGGGAAAGGATACGCCATAAGAATCCTTTTGGAAATCTGCAGTCTTTTATCTGGAGATTCCCAAGCTTTTTCACATAACTCGTTCAGCTCGTGTGACCCCCTCAAAGGTTACCTCAGGCTTTTTCACCTTGTACATATGTACCCTCTTGTCAGGGACAGGGGGTTCCTCTCTGATGTGCAAAACATCTTTTATTGCCATAATCATATATCGAATGGATTTTGCCAATTTTGGCTGTAACTTTGCATCATCGTAATCGACACTGGAGTCAGAATCCGTGTCTGTATCTGTGTCAACAATCTGGGATAGTGGGCGCTTATGAGACCCTGACAGTCCCTGCAACATAGGATCAGGCATGGGTTGAGACCCTGACTGTCCCAAAGCTTCAGCCTTGTCTAATCTTTTGTGCAATGAGTTTACACTAGCATTTAAAACATTCCACATATCCATCCAATCAGCTGTCGGCGGAGAAACCACATTCATTTGCTCCTGCTCCTCTCTAATATAGCCTTCTTCCTCAGACATGTCGACACACGTGTACCGACACACCACACACACAGGGAATGCTTTCTCTGAAGACAGTTTCCCCACAAGGCCCTTTGGAGAGACAGAGAGAGAGTATGCCAGCACACACCATAGCGCTATATAACCCAGGAATACACAGTAACTTAATGTTTGCCCAGTAGTACTGCTGTATGTAATTTGCGCCAAATTATGTGCCCCCCCCCCTCTTTTCAACTCTCTTGTCTACCGTGGTATAAGCAGGGGAGAGTCCGGGGAGCTTCCTCTCAGCGGTGCTGTAAAGAAAAAATGGCGCTGGTGAGTGCTGAGGGAGAAGCCCCGCACCCTCGGCGGCAGGCTTCTGTCCCGCTTAAACTGTAAAATTGGCGGGGGCTCATACATATATACAGTGCCCCGCTGTATATGTGTTATATTTTTGCCAAAAAGAGGTTTATATTGCTGCCCAGGGTGCCCCCCCCCCCCCCCTGCGCCCTGCACCCTTACAGTGACCGGAGTGTGTGAGGTGTATGGGAGCAATGGCGCACAGCTGCAGTGCTTTGCGTTACTTCAGTGAAGATCATGAAGTCTTCTTCCGCCTCTGATGTCTTCTTTTCTTCTCATACTCACCCGGCTACTATCTTCCGGCTCTGCAAGGGGGACGGAGGCGCGGCTCTGGGACGGACGGCGAGGGTGAGATCATGCGTACCAATCCCTCTGGAGCTAATGGTGTCCAGTAGCCTAAGAAGCAGGACCTTGCAACTCAGAGAGTAGGGCTGCTTCTCTCCCCTCAGTCCCTCGATGAGGGAGTCTGTTGCCAGCAGTGCTCCCTGAAAATTAAAAACCTAACAAAATACTTTCTGTCAGAAAGCTCAGGAGAGCTCCTGAAAAGCACCCAGTCTCCACCGGGCACAGTATCAAACTGAGGTCTGGAGGAGGGGCATAGAGGGAGGAGCCAGTGCACACCCAGAACTAAAGTCTTTCTTAAAGTACCCATGTCTCCTGCGGAGCCTATCTATCCCCATGGTCCTTACGGAGTCCCCAGCATCCTCTAGGACGTTAGAGAAAATAGGATTTTAATACCTACCGGTAAATCCTTTTCTCTTAGTCCGTAGAGGATGCTGGGCACCCGCCCCAGTGTGTACTGTGTCTGCAGTTATTAAATGGCCCTTAACTCCAGAACATTTATGTGGAGAAAACTTTCCTGACTTGACCATCTTCCTTGGATGTTTTCCCCCTGTGTGACTGCTCCCCAGCCTCGGAGGGTTGCATCCATGGTCCCTAGGATCCAGTCCTGGATCCCGAACCATCGCCCCTCTAGGAGGTGAGAACTGTGCAGCCACCAATGGAGTAAGATTCTGGTCTTGGAAGACAGGATTATCCTCCGGTGCATGTGTAGGTGGGATCCGGACCACTTGTCCAACAGGTCCCACTGGAACACTGTGGCATGGAACCTGCCAAACTGAATGGCCTCGTAGGCCGCAACCATCTTCCCCAGCAACAGAATGCATTGATGGATTAACACTCTTGCTGGTTTCAGAATTTGTTTGACCAGACTCTGGAACTCCATAGCCTTTCCACTGGAAGAAAGCCTCTTCTGTGTCCAGTATGACTCCCAGAAACAACAACCACGTTATTGGGACCAACTGCGATTTTGGCAAGTTTAGGAGCCAACCATGTTGTTGAAGAACTGTCAGGGAGAGTAGATGTTTTGCACCAACTGGTCCCTGGATCTCGCCTTTATCAGGAGATCATCCAAGTACGGCATAATTGTGACTCCTTGCTTGCGAAGGAGAACCATCATTTCCACCATCACCCTGGTGAAAATCCTCGGAGCCGTGGACAGACCAAACGGCAACGTCTGAAATTGGTAATGACAATCCTGAATTGCAAACCTCAGGTAGCTTGATGCAGTGGCTAAACGGGAACATGTAATTAGGCATCCTTATGTCTACCAAAACCATGAAATCTCCTTCCTCCGGACTGGAGATCCCTACCCTGAGAGATTCCATCTTGAAATTGAATTTCTTTAGGTAGAAATTGAGGGATTTCAGATTTAAGATTGGTCTGACTGAGCCGTCCGGCTTCGGGAGCACGAAGAGGCTTGAATAAAAACCTTCTCCCTGCTGACTAAGGCCGATTTGAACAATCGGTGAGGGGGAACGTCTTGAAACCCCAGTTTGTACCCTTGTGACACTATTTGTAAAACCCACGAGTCCAGGTCCAAATTAATCCAGAACTGACTGAAGTGTTTTAGACGTGCCCCCACTGGTGTGGGCTCCTGCAAGAGAGCCCCAGCGTCATGCAGTGGATTTGGCAGAAGCAGAGGACGATCTCTGCTCCTGCGATCTTGAAGAGGCTACAGACCTCTTCCCTCTTCTCCTTCCTCTACCTGCAAAGAAAGGGGAATCTTAACTTCTTGCATATCTATTGGGACAAAATGACTGCGTTAGACAATGATGCGTCTTCATCCGTTGAGAGGGAACATAGGGCAAGAAGGTTGACTTACCTGCGGGAGCTGCCGAGATCAAATTAACTAGGCCGTTGCCAAACAAGGCTTCACCTTCATAGTGAAGAGACTCCCTCTCTTCTTGGAGTCAGCATCAGCATTCCCTTGGTGAATCCACAATGCCCTCCTATCCGAGACTGCCATGAAATTGGCCCGTGAACTCAAGAGTCCTATATCCCTTGCAGTCATAAGTATGCTGCAGTGTCCTTGATATGATCCAACGTAAGGAGTATCCCATCTCTCCAAGATATCTATATCGGAAGACAAGGTATTCGACCAATTCTTGAATACTATTACTCACCCATGCGCATGTAATGGCAGGTCTAAGTAATGTACCCGTGGTTACATAACTAGAAATAATGTAGCTTCCTGCATACGATCCGCTGGATTTGTGACAGGGCCCCGTGCAGAACAGGGGGTGACTCCCACTTTATTCTGTCCGCAGCAGGAAATGAATAAACAATCGGAAACTTTTTGGGGATTTGAAACCATCTTGTCGAGCTGGCCCAGACTTTCTCAAACAGGGATGGAGGAACGTTACATCAGCTTTCATTATATATCTATATATACATACATATAGACCCCTTTGTCAGGAACAGCAGGGTCCTCAGTGATGTTAATATGTCCTTAATATCCACAATCATGTACTGAATGCTCCTTGCCAATATTGGATCTAATCAGGAAATATTATGGTCGACATAGGAATCAGTATCCGAGTCAGTATCAGTGTGTAGTAACATTTTTGCGGGCCTGAGGGAAAAGAAGCATAGCCATGAACATCACATCTATTCTCTACGTCTGTGTCTGGGACACAGATTTATCCAACCTCACTCTGATATTATTGAAACTTTCACCCAGTCAGTTATTGGTGGTGCCAACAGGGCCACCATCATATGTCTGCATTCCTAATATAGTTTCCTCTTGGGAAAAACATTCAGCCACCGACATGTTGACACACATGTACCAAGTACCCACAGACACATCGGCTTATGGGGGATAGACCTACAGTAAATCTGTCAGAGGGACAGAGAGGATTTTTCAGCTCACAACCCAGCGCCAAAAGTACACAGTCTGGGAAATAATAAACTCTATAGTGATAGACTTGTAACGCTCTATAGATGTGCTGGTGAGGTGAGGAAGAAGCCCCGCCGCTGTAATGGCACGCTTCTGTCCCGCTCAGAAACAAATAATTAATTACGCTGGCGGGGTAAGGACAGTGCCCAGGCACTAATGTCCACTTTTGCCAGCCTTTTGTGAGGAATTTATGCTGCCCAGGGTGCCCCCCCCCCCACCCACCCACATGCCCTGCACCCTGCAGTGCCTGTGTTTGTGTGGAAGCATGGCGCACAGCATTCCACTCGCTGCGTGGTACCTCAGAATGCCGTCACTGGAGAAGAAGTCTTCTGTTCTTCTGCTACTCGCCTGTCTTCTGACTTCTGGCTCTGTAAGGGGGTGATGGCAGGCTACGGGAGTGGGCATCTAGGCGTACCCAGCGATCAGCACCCTCAGGAGCTAATGGTGTCCTGTCAGCCAGAAGCAGAGCCATTGAACTCACTAGAAGTTGGTCATACTTCTCTCCCCTAAGTTCCACGAAGCAGGGAGACTGTTGCCAGCAGCCTCCCTGAAAATAAGAAAAACTAACATAAGTCTTTTCAGAGAAACTCAGTAGAGCTCCCCTGTAGTGCATCCAGTCTCACTGGGCACAATTCTAAAACTGGAGTCTGGAGGAGGGGCATAGAGGGAGGAGACAGTTCACACCCTTTGAAAGTCTTAAAGTGCCCATGTCTCCTGCGGATCCCGTCTATACCCCATGGTTCTTAATGTGATCCCAGCATCCTCTAGGACGTATGAGAAAACAAATAACGCACACACGAGGAGGAGAGAACAAAGGAAGCTATAAGGAGGGGAGGGGAGGGGAGGGGAGGGGGGGGGGGAGGTAAGGTAGTAAAGGGATATTGGATAAACTACAACCTTATACATATTCATTAATGTACCAGTAGTTAGAAGTAGAAGAGCTCTAACAGAAACCACAAAGCTTATCTAAAGCCACACCACACTGGATATGCCCAATCTCATTTGATCTTTGAAGCAAAGCAGTATTGGACTTTGTTACTACCAAGCAGTCTCCCATCCATGTATTATCAGATTCTTTAGGTGTTTTTAAACTACCAACACCCTTTTCTTGGTACTGTACATTTAATTTTTACACATATTCTTTTATGTACCAGAAGTTAGAAGTAGAAGAGCTCTAACAGAAACCACAAGCTCATCTACAGCCACAGCACACTGGATTTGCCCAATCTCTCCTGATCATGGAAGCTGAGCAGTGTTGGTCCTGGTTTTAGTACTTGGATGGGAGACCACCAGGAAATACCAGGAGCTGTGTGTATTTTTACAATACCAACACCGTTCTCTTGATGCATTCCATTTTGAAACATTGGGGCAGATCTATTAAGCCTGGTGAACTGATAAAGTGCAAGGTGATAAAGTACAGATGTAGCCACCTTTATCTTGAGTGGCTGCGGCGTTTGTCCCGTTCGACCATACGCAGCGTACTGGGGCGTAGCGAGGCGCGCCTAGTCACAGAGAGGCTATCTAATCGCACGGAGACAGACATTTGACGTTTGGCGTTACCTTTACGTGTAATACCTGCGATCAGCCACCAGATGTCGCTTTTTACAATCACCACTGCGCATGCGTGTGGTCTCCCGTAAAATACAATACTGAAATACATAATAAGGACTACTTTACTAAGGCGTCTCATTACGCTGCATACAGTAAATACTGTACTCATTACGCTGCATTATTTAATACAGTACTGTATATACGACACTGACGCAAATAGTACAGCATACAGTATATGATCCATCTACAATACTTTATGAATACCGTATGTGAGCGTCCAAGTCCCGCAGACAAAACATACAGTACTGTAAAACCAGTAGTGTACACTGTCGCAAATGGATGTGTGTTACAAGTTCACTATTGCCTCTCAAGATTAGGAATTTTGTACAGTATGTTATCGTCCTAATCCCGTAGCCATTACAGCATAATCAAAACCAACGGATTTATACATTTGTCTGCGGCGAAGTGGTGAAGTGTTTCGCTTCCTATATTCAGAGTCCAGGGTTCGATTCCTTAAGTACGAATGCATGTTAGTTTTTTTCAGACACTTTATTATTTTTTTTATTCACATAAACCAGGGCAAAGCTGCATGAGCGGTTCTATGCGATCGAGTCCGGTGTACCATAATGTGCAGGTTCTATGCAGGTTAAGGTTCTATGCTCCGTACAGTACACATACTGTACAATTCTGTAGCTGGGCAGACTGAATAGAAATGGCTACCACCTATGACTCCTTGCCCCACAGAGGCCCTAGGCTACGGAGCAAGTAATAGTCCAGATTGTACAGACTATGGGGCAATGCTGAAGGAGCGTCACAATCCCCTAGCTCAATTACACTGGGATAAGCGAGGTCTATGCACATTACGGTATACCGAGCTGGATCGCTTAGCAACCTGACAAAATGGCCGCCGACCGTGAACTCCCAGCACGTGGCAGCGCTCGGATATGTAGTGAGATACAGTATGGCATACATTTCACACTCCAGGGGGCAATGCTGAAGGAGCGTCACAATCCCCTAGCTAAAATACACAGTATGCACATTATGGTACACCGGACTCGATCACATACTGTAGCACACTGGCAAAATGGCCGCCGCCCCTGAACCCTTGTGCAGGTTATGGGGCAATGCTGAAGGAGCGTCACAATCCCCTAACCAAAAAACACAGGGGAGATAGGGATAAGCTACTGTAGGATTGCATACAGTATTACGGTACACCGGACTCAATCGCATAGCACACTGTCAAAACGACCACTACCCATGAACCCCCACCTCCTGAACCCCCACCTCGTGGCAGGCAGCAGTTGGGTATGGAATGAGAAATGGCATAAGCTGTGCAGGCTACGGGGCGATGCTGAAGGAGCGTCACAATCCCCTAGCCAAAATACACAGAGATAAGCGAGGTCTATGCACATTACAGTACGTTACACCGGGCTCGGTCGCATAGCAAACTGACAAAACACAAGTTTTACAGTACATACAGTAAAGCAGGCCAAAGCTGCAGGAGAGTTTCTACTGTAAAGGTTCTATGCACTGTACGGTAATGTACACATACAATTCTATAGCAGGGCAGACTCAATTGAAATGGCTACCGCCTGTGACTCCTAGCTCCTAGGAGGCACTCAGCTATGGAGCAAATAACAGCACAGATTTTGCAGGCTACGGGGCAATGCTGAAGGAGCGTCACAATCCCCTAGCTACAATACACAGGGGTGATAGAGATAATCGAGTGGCTGGAGGGGGGGTCCCCTTGATTTAAGGGGCCCCCACTCCTCCAGGGTACTCCGGCCAGGTGTGACTAGTTGGGTATTTAATTCCATGGCCGCAGGGACCGGTATAAAAGTGTCCCCCGGCTGTGCATTATCTGTCCAGCTAGTGGAGCCCAGTGCTGATTCAAAAAATATGGGGAACCCCTACGCTTTTTTGTCCCCCTTATTTTTTGCACCAGGACCAGGCGCAGAGCCCGGTGCTGGTTCTAAAAAGATGGGGGATCCCGTGTCCATTTTTTCCGTATTCCTGCCGGAATTCGACCGCAATTGCATATACAGTACTGTACCCCTTAATGTCACTGCTTACAGTATACAGTATTTAGACATGAGCTTGTGTACAGTATCTGTCATGAGGTGCTTTTTTCACTGACACTATAACTTTTTTCTATTGTAATATACTGTACAGAGGCGGCAAACTAGCCAAACGGGAATAATCAGCTTCTGCTGAATAAAATGAGATGCTACAGTACATGCCTATATTCTGTGAGTGACTGCGGCTCTATGAAATTAAATCAGAAAATTTAAATATGAAATGCATTACTAATGTGTGGCATTACTGTACTGTATGTGTATAAGGTGTACTACAATATTTTCTGGTGTAACATAAGGAAAGGGCACTACTGCATGGTCTAATGCAGTGGTTCTCAAACTTGGTCCTCAGGACCCCACACAGTGCATGTTTTGCAGGTAAACCAGCAAGTGCACAGATGTATTCATTACTAACTGACACATTTTAGAAGGTCCATACAGTAGGTGGAGCTAATTTTTTCACTTGTGATTCTGTGAGACCTGCAAAACCTGCACTGTGTGGGGTCCTGAGGACTGAGTTTGAGAACCTGTGGTCTAATGTAAATAAAGATGAATGTGGTGGGGTGTAATGTGAATAAGGGGCATTACTGTTAGGAGTAATGTGGTACTATGATATGATGTCATGAGAATAAGAGACACCACTGCATGATATAATGTGAATAAAGTTGCAGTACTGTGTTGTGTCATTTCATCTTCGGGTATTATTGTGTTACCATGCCCCTTCCCAGCAAGAACATACTGTACACTGTTTTGGGCTGGCACTAAATGTGCACATTGTTCTTATTTAGATTATAGGGGGTAGGAGCGCCAAAATGGGTGATGGTGCTGGGAAAGGGGTGCAGGGTTAGAGGCGGAACTACGTAGCATCTGTGCAAGAGGGCATCAGCCAAAATCTAGCCTAGGGCATCATGTTGGTCAGGTTTGGCTCTGATAATACTGTATACTGTACTCTTACTGTACTTTGCATTCAATACAGATACTGTTTGCACACAGGTTTTACATGAATCATTGGCAATGCTGCAGGAGTGTCTCATTAGGCAATCTAAAATATACCACGACTATGGGTGGGGATACAGTAGGGACGTTCTGTCACCATAAGCTGTCTGCTGTGTATAGCATATTTCCATCTGAGATGCATTTGTGTGTTTGTAATAAGAAAAAAACATTTTACTGTACATTTAGTGGATACAGTATTTCTCCCCCATAATGATGTATCATACTGTACAGGTACCCTCATGTACTGTACCGTACCATACTGTAAAATTGAATATTTATTGGAAAAACATCAATATTAATGTAAAAAAAATGTATTACAACATCCGATTCCATGTACTGCACTGATCAAAATGTACAGTACTCTTATTCAGGACTTATAAAACTGAAAATAACTGTTCATACACATCAATAACATTACTACTGTATAATATTCTACATTAGTTTATGCAATAATCAGACAAAGGCAATTTTATAATTTTTTTTAATAATGCACCAATTTAAAATTTTAAACAGAAAATACAGTACAGAACTACATATTTGTGGCATGACCATTTCTTTCGACTACAACAGGTAATACTTCATACAGGTGATTTATATAATTATTACAATGTTCAGGTGTGAGTACTTCTAGCCAAAATTTCTTTATCCCATCCACCAGTTGCTGTTTTGTTGTTGGCTTTGCAACACTCCTAACGTACCTCTTCAATTGAGCCCACACTAATTCGATTGGGTTCATGTCTGGTGATCTATATAAAAATTAAAAAAAAGCGTATAGAAAAAATTAATTACATTACAGTAAATAGAGAAAATTAAACATACAATATTGTACTGTTTATTAAACAATTTTTTTTTTTTACAGTACTAGAGTGCTATCCAAAATTTTACTTGTACACTGTTGAAAGAATACTCACTCTGGTGGTGTGCGTTCCCAATTCATACCTTTCTCTTCCATAAATTTGGCTGAGGCGGAGTGTTTAGGATCATTGTCTTGGAATATCCTATGGTGAGTTGGGTAATATTTATTCACAAATGGCACCATACATTCCTCTACTATTGTTTCTTGGAAAAATTTCTTATCCATGATTCCTACAGAAATCAAAAAATGTTGTTCATTAATAAGCAACTCCTTTTATTGTGCAGTTACACGTACTCTACAGTACAGCATGTATTTTTACAGAACACAGGCACAGAATAAAGTATAGTACTGTACCTTCGAAAAATAATAGGGGACCAGCTCCTAATCGTGATATGCCTCCCCATACATGGACTTTCAATGGATGCTTTGGGCGTGGTTTTAAAGAGATATGGTTACGTTTCCTGAATGACATTCTGGAGAACTGCTCAAGGGCAACAGACGATTCATCTGTGAAAATGACATCATCAAATGTTTCACCACTCTCAATCCATCGCCGTGCCTGTTCCACTCTCTTTTCTTTATTCACATCTCTTATCATTGGAGATATCCTGTGAAGAGCCAAAAATAATGAAATCAGATACAGTTATGAAATTACAGATTTACAGATTACTGTATATACAGTAGACTGTATGTGCAGTATACTGTATTATATACCTACTGTATACATTAAACTGTACATACAGTACATTAAGGTACATACAGAGTAATATATATATACATACTGTACATACACACACACACACACACACACACACACACACAGTATACAGTATGTAATCATCACAATAAGCCGGCAATGCTTCATTGCTGTCTCTGAGTGCCTATACAGTAGGTATCTCTTTTGGGATAGAATATATACAGTATATACACACACACATACTGTATATAGTATAAAGTACACACTCTGTATAATGATTTATGGCATTATTATATCACGTATCAAGGGATTATTAACAGTGCATTTACTGTATGGTTTATACTGCTTTCAGTATTTTACCTTGTTGCGCCAAAGGTCCATCCCATTTTCCGTCGCATCCTTCTGATGCTGGTGGCCGATATGTCCAGGTCATACTTGGAATGGAGAATTCGTTTTATTTGCAGAGCAGTACGCTCATCATCCTCACGAGTTAGTTCCTCCACAATTTGTTGCACTCTCCTACAGTACAATACAGTATGAAAAATATGAATTCATGAACAGCACAATCACAGTTACAATTGATGAAGTTTTTATTTTATTTCAAAAAATTTTTTATGGTATAAAGCAAGTCATTTAAACATTACAGTAGTGTACGTACCATGTGCATTTTGTAGGAAATACAAATCTGGGCGTTGTTCTCTCGAATGCATGATAGCGCACCGTTTCTAAAGTGACTATAATGCCACTTTCCTTGAGCCATGCATGGATCTCTTTGATGGTTTTATTTTCTTTTTTCATGTTGGCGATTATCTTGCTCATCGTTTTGTTGATAGTTACTGGCATGTTGTCCAACTATAATTCCTGTATGGAGAAAAAACATTTGTGAATACTGTAGTCTAAAATTTACACATCTGAAAATGCATAAGAGTTTTATGATAGAAGTTAATACTGTACATGTTTACTATCCAGTACCTGATGTTCAAATTTAAGTATTGTATACTGTACAGTACTGAAAATACCACTTCAGTGTTATGGACTGCAATTAGTTTCCTGTATGAAACAGATACAGTACAGTAAATAACCCTCCTTGGAAGTGCATGGGCCCTGTGAGACTTACAGTAGTGTACAGCATAAGGGTCGACTGACATGATGTACAAGCATTACATACAGTACATGTCAGTACTGTATGTAAATTCTTCAATTATTGCCTAACAACAATGCTGCTTACTGTATATTAAATACTGTAGGCCTAGAAATGTGCATCTCAATATAGTAGTTAAAAACACAGGGGCCTATGTGGATAAGCGAGTTCTATGCACACTAAAAATGGCCACCGACCGTGAACCCCCAGCACGTGGCAGCGCTCGGATATGTAGTGAGATACAGTATAGCATACATTTCACAGTCCAGGGGGCAATGCTGAAGGAGCGTCACAATCCCCTAGCTCAATTACACCGGGATAAGCGAGGTCTATGCACATTACGGTATACCAAGCTGGATCGCTTAGCAACCTGACAAAATGGCCGCCGACCGTGAACTCCCAGCAGGTGGCAGCGCTCGGATATGTAGTGAGATACAGTATGACATACATTTCACAGTCCAGGGGGCAATGCTGAAGGAGCGTCACAATCCCCTAGCTCAATTACACTGGGATAAGCGAGGTCTATGCACATTACGGTATACCGAGCTGGATCGCTTAGCAACCTGACAAAATGGCCGCCGACCGTGAACTCCCAGCACGTGGCAGCGCTCGGATATGTAGTGAGATACAGTATGGCATACATTTCACACTCCAGGGGGCAATGCTGAAGGAGCGTCACAATCCCCTAGCTCAATTACACTGGGATAAGCGAGGTCTATGCACATTACGGTATACCGAGCTGGATCGCTTAGCAACCTGACAAAATGGCCGCCGACCGTGAACTCCCAGCACGTGGCAGCGCTCGGATATGTAGTGAAATACAGTATGGCATACATTTCACACTCCAGGGGGCAATGCTGAAGGAGCGTCACAATCCCCTAGCTCAATTACACTGGGATAAGCGAGGTCTATGCACATTACGGTATACCGAGCTGGATCGCTTAGCAACCTGACAAAATGGCCGCCGACCGTGAACTCCCAGCACGTGGCAGCGCTCAAATATGGAGTGAGAGATGGTATACATTTTAAAATACACCGGGATAAGTTGTACAGGCCAGGGAGCAATGCACTGGGACATTCATCATTTACGTATATAAATAATTGTAAACCGTAAATGAAAGAATTACCGGTCAAATACTGTATGACGAAACTGTGTCAATGAGCTGGAACACGTGAGCCTAGCAGAAGTTTTCGAAGGCAGAAACAGAGAGCAAATTATCAGGAGATTTCTGAAAGGTCGGAGAAGATCCACACAGCAAGTCTGCTTACGAGGAAACAGCTTTGCAAAGTGGGTAGCGGGGCGGTGACTGAGACGCTCTTTTATTCACATTCACACAAAAGGAATTCTTACCGCTGTGATTGGTGCCAATATAGGCGCATTCATCCTTACACCAATCACAGAGCATACTGTACTTTTGAATGTGAATAAAAGAGCGTCTCAGTCACCGCCCGCTACCCACTTTGCAAAGCTGTTTCCTCGTAGGCAGACTTGCTGTCTGGATCTTCTCCGACCTTTCAGAAATCTCCTGATAATTTGCTCTCTGTTTCTGCCTTCGAAAACTTCTGCTAGGCTCACGTGTTCCAGCTCATTGACAAAGTTTCGTCATACAGTATTTGACCGGTAATTCTTTCATTTACGGTTTACAATTATTTATATACGTAAATGATGAATGTCCCTGTGCATTGCTCCCTGGCCTGTACAACTTATCCCGGTGTATTTTAAAATGTATACCATCTCTCACTCCATATTTGAGCGCTGCCACGTGCTGGGAGTTCACGGTCGGCGGCCATTTTGTCAGGTTGCTAAGCGATCCAGCTCGGTATACCGTAATGTGCATAGACCTCGCTTATCCCAGTGTAATTGAGCTAGGGGATTGTGACGCTCCTTCAGCATTGCCCCCTGGAGTGTGAAATGTATGCCATACTGTATCTCACTACATATCCGAGCGCTGCCACGTGCTGGGAGTTCACGGTCGGCGGCCATTTTGTCAGGTTGCTAAGCGATCCAGCTCGGTATACCGTAATGTGCATAGACCTCGCTTATCCCAGTGTAATTGAGCTAGGGGATTGTGACGCTCCTTCAGCATTGCCCCCTGGAGTGTGAAATGTATGCCATACTGTATCTCACTACATATCCGAGCGCTGCCACGTGCTGGGAGTTCACGGTCGGCGGCCATTTTGTCAGGTTGCTAAGCGATCCAGCTCGGTATACCGTAATGTGCATAGACCTCGCTTATCCCAGTGTAATTGAGCTAGGGGATTGTGACGCTCCTTCAGCATTGCCCCCTGGAGTGTGAAATGTATGCCATACTGTATCTCACTACATATCCGAGCGCTGCCACGTGCTGGGAGTTCACGGTCGGCGGCCATTTTGTCAGGTTGCTAAGCGATCCAGCTCGGTATACCGTAATGTGCATAGACCTCGCTTATCCCAGTGTAATTGAGCTAGGGGATTGTGACGCTCCTTCAGCATTGCCCCCTGGAGTGTGAAATGTATGCCATACTGTATCTCACTACATATCCGAGCGCTGCCACGTGCTGGGAGTTCACGGTCGGCGGCCATTTTGTCAGGTTGCTAAGCGATCCAGCTCGGTATACCGTAATGTGCATAGACCTCGCTTATCCCGGTGTAATTGAGCTAGGGGATTGTGACGCTCCTTCAGCATTGCCCCCTGGAGTGTGAAATGTATGCCATACTGTATCTCACTACATATCCGAGCGCTGCCACGTGCTGGGAGTTCACGGTCGGTGGCCATTTTGTCAGGTTGCTAAGCGATCCTGCTCGGTATACCGTAATGTGCATAGACCTCGCCGGTGTAATTGACAGGGCCGTCTTTTCATATGGGCTCAATGGGCTCTTGCCCAAGGGCCCCAGGAGTAAAAGGGACCTAGTCTGATAGCTGAGGGTCCCCTCTTTCCAGGGGTACCAGATTTTTGAAAATCGGCCCTGGGGAACCAGAGATAGCAGGCTTCAAAGCAGTGGTCCCCATCCAAACCTGTTAATTGTTTTTCACAGCCAGATATCTAGGTTTCTTTTTGCCTTAGAGTTTTTCGGAGGGTATACTCCAAAAGCTGTGACTCCCCCCTTTCAGTGGACACTGGCAGCTTGCCTCTACTATGCCCAGAACCAGAGATATCAGCCTTCAAGCAGCTGTTCCCTGCTCCAGCTCCACACTCCTACTGTAATATGCAGTTTTATATTTTTGTCGGTGGATTGCTCTGGCTTCTAAAGTCTGATCCCCAAGTCCCCAGTACGTCCTGACAGGTGTCCTCAGTATCTCCTGACAAGTGTCCCCAGTACCTCCTGACAGGTGGGACTCTAGTTTTTTTTTTCCCCATTAGAGCTAAGAAATCTACAGTATTTCCAGGAACTGGAGATATCTGCAGTAAAGCACGCTGCCCTGACCCCCGGAAAATGATGAATATTAAGCCCACTCCATTATCCACTCCTCCCCTGTGTATTAAACACCCCCTACCACCCTGGAAGTCATGTACCAGGGCCCCTTCATTCAGCACAATGCCCCCTTCTACAGTTTAGTGTTCTCCTTCCTGCCCCATCTGTGCAGTAAAGGAATAATTAGCAGAAATTATTTCTCCAGGTCCTACTGTACATACTGAGCGAAAGATAGAACCCCCCCTATCCCCCGCGGAACATCAAAGCTGCCGCTGATAGCTCCCCCCACCCCTTCCGCTGGTGGGTGGGTAGGGGCCCCAGTGCATTGCTGTGTCCAGGGGCCCACACTGCTGTTAAGATGGCTCTGGTAATTGAGCTAGGGGATTGTGACGCTCCTTCAGCATTGCCCCCTGGACTGTACCATACTGTATCTCACTCCATATCCAAGCGCTGCCACGTGCTGGGAGTTCACGGTCGGCGGCCATTTTGTCAGGTTGCTAAGCGATCCAGCTCGGTATAACGTAATGTACATAGACCTCGCTTATCCCGGTGTACTATGTGCAGTAGTACTGAATGATTGCTATCACTTGTGGTGAAACACCTATCTTATCAAATACAGTAACTACTGTACAGTATAGTTGTTCGCACAGGTGATGGTAATCATACTGTATATTTAAACTGAAGTCCGTAACAGAGCATTCTGTCCCTCCTGCAGAGGTTCATGTTGGGAGGCACAGGGAAAAAAGTATAATACTGTACAGTATTTGCACTTTACTGTTGTGCACTTTATTTGAAAATGTACAGTTGTTTGCTATTTTTAGCATGCTGTGCTTTACATGTTTTCTTATTGTGGTTTTTATATTTTTAGACAAAAGACAAAGAATGCAGACTACCAGATTTTACGGGAGTGCCAAAACCCACCCATCAGTGGCACAGAAACTTGCTGCAGTAGTCCCACAAAAGAAGAAGAAAACTGCCAAGGCGGCTCAGAAAGAAAATGTGGTGAAACCACGAAAAAATGCCAAGGCAAAGAATAATAAGTTGGAGCTGATATGTGGTGTGGCAAATGATGTAATTGTTCCATCTCCTGCAGATCACAGTGTTCAGCCAATGAATCTGGAAATACCGGTGCTAGAGGACGTGACAAACACGCTGCATCAGGAAGCTTCTTTTTTGGACCATGTAGCCACCCCTGGACAAGAAGACATGACACATTCACCACGAAGAAGGTTGCATTTCACAGATGTGAACACCAAAGTGCAGGACTGCCAGTGTACCTGTCCTGTTTTACTAAAGGAGCTACTCAGTAAGGTGACCAATATGGAGTCAGAAGTTGGTGGACAGGTCAATCAGCTGCAGACCGATGTGGCTGGCCTTAAAGAAGGCATAAAGGAACAGATGGTAGAAGCCATGAAGAAAGTCATTGAACAAACGAGGGAAGAATGGCAAGTTGGAGTTTGCCGCACCATAATTGCAACACACCACCAAGCGGTTCAAGTCAGCGGCCTGGACGACCGAGGCCTGGAGGACCGCAGAGGAGGCCTGGAGGACCGCAGAGGAGGCCTGGAGGACCGCAGCGGACTGGACGAAGTCAGCGGCTTGGACGACCGCAGAGGAGGCCTGGAGGACCGCAGAGGAGACCTGGACGACCGCAGAGGAGACCTGGACGACCGTAGAGGAGCCCTGGAGGACCGCAGAGGCCTGGACCACAGCAGCGGACTGGACGAAGTCAGCGGCTTGGACGACCGCAGAGGAGGCCTGGAGGACCGCAGAAGAGACCTGGAGGACCGCAGAGGAAACCTGGACGACCGCAGAGGAAACCTGGAGGACCGCAGAGGAGGCCTGGACGACCGTAGAGGAGGCCTGGACCACAGCAGCGGACTGGACGAAGTCAGCGACTTGGACGACCGCAGAGGAGGCCTGGAGGACCGCAGAAGAGACCTGGAGGACCGCAGAGGAAACCTGGAGGACCATAGAGGAGGCCTGGACGACCGTAGAGGAGGCCTGGACGACCGTAGAGGAGGCCTGGAGGACCGCAGAGGCCTGGACCACAGCAGCGGACTGGACGCAGTCAGCGGCTTGGACGACCTCAGAGGAGGCCTGGAGGACCGCAGAGGAAACCTGGACGACCGCAGAGGAAACCTGGACGACCGCAGAGGAAACCTGGAGGACCGCAGAGGAAACCTGGAGGAACGCAGAGGAAACCTGGAGGACCGCAGAGGCCTGGACCACAGCAGCGGACTGGACCACAGCAGCGGACTGGACGAAGTCAGCGACTTGGACGACCGCAGAGGAGGCCTGGAGGACCGCAGAAGAGACCTGGAGGACCGCAGAGGAAACCTGGAGGACCGCAGAGGAAACCTGGAGGACCGCAGAGGAGGCCTGGACGACCGTAGAGGAGGCCTGGACGACCGTAGAGGAGCCCTGGAGGACCGCAGAGGCCTGGACCACAGCAGCGGACTGGACGAAGTCAGCGGCTTGGACGACCGCAGAGGAGGCCTGGAGGACCGCAGAAGAGGCCTGGACGACCGCAGAGGAGGCCTGGACGACCGCAGAGGAGGCCTGGACGACCGCAGAGGAGGCCTGGACGACCGCAGAGGAAACCTGGACGACCGCAGAGGAAACCTGGACGACCGCAGAGGAAACCTGGAGGACCGCAGAGGAAACCTGGAGGACCGCAGAGGAAACCTGGAGGACCGCAGAGGCCTGGACCACAGCAGCGGACTGGACCACAGCAGCGGACTGGACGAAGTCAGCGACTTGGACGACCGCAGAGGAGGCCTGGAGGACCGCAGAAGAGACCTGGAGGACCGCAGAGGAAACCTGGAGGACCGCAGAGGAAACCTGGAGGACCGCAGAGGAGGCCTGGACGACCGTAGAGGAGGCCTGGACGACCGTAGAGGAGCCCTGGAGGACCGCAGAGGCCTGGACCACAGCAGCGGACTGGACGAAGTCAGCGGCTTGGACGACCGCAGAGGAGGCCTGGAGGACCGCAGAAGAGGCCTGGACGACCGCAGAGGAGGCCTGGACGACCGCAGAGGAGGCCTGGACGACCGCAGAGGAGGCCTGGACGACCGCAGAGGAGGCCTGGAGGACCGCAGAGGAGGCCTGGAGGACCGCAGAGGGCTGGACGACCGCAGCGGGCTGGACGACCGCAGAGGCCTGGATTCAAGTGTGCTGTTGCCAGGAACACCAATGATGACCAGCACACCTGCTCACAGGCCACTTCTCAATACATTCGGAGGCTCTCTGAACAATATTGCCCTGGCTGTCATCTCAACTTCCCTGGACGACCATCTGTACAGAGCTTCAAATGGACATATTCAGAAATATGCATATTCTCTGTTCCAGCACCATGTACAGTACGACAAATACTTGACGTGGGCCAATCGTGTGAACTTTGATGGTTCCAAGGGCAAACTTCCGCTGCCCAAAAATCTGGTACATGACATCATGGCTAGGTGTGAACGCCGCGTGAGGATTGGTGATCCAGAAAAGAGGAAGATAAGGGATACCATAAACGCTGCGCTGAGAACGAAGAGGAAAATGACTTGGAAGCTCCACTATGATGAAACCAGATCATTACCTACCTCCTAGCTTCAGCACATCAGCTTCACACAGCTGAAGCTAAAAAATTGTGTCAATGTACCTGTATGACCTGTACATTTTCTGGGGCTGCATGCACTGTGCTGAATCCACTTGGAGCAGCTCGGTTACTCAAAGGGGAGTGCATGAACTTGGCTCACCACATTCCTGGTAATGTAAGGGCCTGGTACAAGTTGCCCCTTTTATTCCTGTTGATTTTTTGGGCGCTGCTGTATCTATCCAGTAGCAGCCGAGTCCATTGTGCTGTGTCCTTCTGGGGCCTTGGGCTGCGTTTCCATCCAGGGGCTGCTGTTGTCAGTCCTCTATTCTGGTGTCCGTATGCGACAGTGTTAAAAAGCAAAAGACAAAAACGAAAAATAATTCAAAAAAGCAAAACCTAAAAATAAAGTACAAAAACCATTACCCCGCACCACCACCACAAAAAAATAAATTATAAAAATGTTAAAGTTGATATTGTTACTGTATTTGTGCTGTTACCTTTTGATTAAAGTACCGTACAGTATGTGTGATGTTGGCTTTCTTATTACAATACAGTATGTGTGATGTTACATGTTCCAAATGATTTTGTCCGTAAATAAAGTGTTTCTTAAAATAAACATGACGTGGTTTCCAATGTTTGTATTCCCAACTTCCTGTACTGTATAAATTAGTACTACTGTATGATGGGAATTCAATTAAGAGTGGTATACTGTATGTAAAACAACTTGGTTAGGCATCTTGCATTTCATATTTTAATAAAAACCACAGGAAACTTCTATTTTTAAAAGTTTATTGAAGAAAAAAAAGGTGTTTTTTTTAAATAAAGTTTGAAAGTTAATTAAAACAAAAAAGTAGTTTGTTCTTCGTTACATTCTTTTCTTGTGTATATAGATATCTGTGGGGGAAAAAAAAAAAAGTATTAAAGTAAAGACACTCATGTTCATTTGTTTTCCAAGAAAATTTGTGGAACCACACAGCCCAGCAATAAGTCATGCTGGGCTGTGTGGTTCCACAAAAGGCATGCGGTCCAAAGTGAAATAGTGGTGTCAGTGGTCAGCACTTTGACACGCTAACATTTGTGGAACCACACAGCCCAGCAATAAGTCATGCTGGGCTGTGTGGTTCCACAAAAGGCATGCGGTCCAAAGTGAAATACTGTAGTGGTGTCAGTGGTCAGCACTTTGACACGCTAACATTTGTGGAACCACACAGCAATGCCTGACACACACAAAATGCCTGACACACACAAAATGCCTGACACACACATGCTGGAGGGAAAACACATGTTTGCCAAACAGTCGACAGCACATGTCGGCCAGATGGCCGACCAAACTTGCTCCAAATCACCCCAAACTGGCCAGAAAGCACCCCAGCACACTCAGGAGGTACACCACAGCTAAATTAGGAGAGAATTTCATTACAAACAGCCAGATCTTGCAGATTATCTGCCAGATAATTGTATGGTGTACAGTATGCCTATCTTATACAGTAGAAAAAGATACTATACAATGGAGTACAATAACAAACATATTTATTAAAAAAAAAAAAAATTAAAATGCTCTTAATAACAAATTAAAAAAGTGGTCCACTAAGAGGTGGACCACCACCCGCAGGAGCTGGATGGCACGCTGCAACTGTTCTGTGGGAAAAAAAGGACAGTATTACAAAACAAATACTGAATACTTTACAGTGTAGTAATGGCAATACAGTACTTTACTCTATATTAGACAATCTTGTTATTTACAATGTACAGTACTGTATTGTCAGTAGAGATGAGCGGGTTCGGTTTCTCTGAATCCGAACCCGCACGAACTTCATGTTTTTTTTCACGGGTCCGAGCGACTCGGATCTTCCCGCCTTGCTCGGTTAACCCGAGCGCGCCCGAACGTCATCATGACGCTGTCGGATTCTCGCGAGGCTCGGATTCTATCGCGAGACTCGGATTCTATATAAGGAGCCGCGCGTCGCCGCCATTTTCACACGTGCATTGAGATTGATAGGGAGAGGACGTGGCTGGCGTCCTCTCCATTTAGATTAGGGTTGAGAGAGAGAGAGAGAGATTGACCTGAGGCTGTGATACTGTAGAAGAGAGTGCAGAGTTTAGTGACTGACGACCACAGTGACCACCAGACAGTGCAGTTGTTTGTTTTATTTAATATATCCGTTCTCTGCCTGAAAAAAACGATACACACAGTGACTCAGTCACATACCATATCTGTGTGCACTGCTCAGCCCAGTGTGCTGCATCAATGTATATATATATCTGACTGTGCTCAGCTCACACAGCTTATAATTGTGGGGGAGACTGGGGAGCACTGCAGTGCCAGTTATAGGTTATAGCAGGAGCCAGGAGTACATAATATTATATTAAAATTAAACAGTGCACACTTTTGCTGCAGGAGTGCCACTGCCAGTGTGACTAGTGACCAGTGACCTGACCACCAGTATATATAATATTAGTAGTATACTATCTCTTTATCAACCAGTCTATATTAGCAGCAGACACAGTACAGTGCGGTAGTTCACGGCTGTGGCTACCTCTGTGTCGGCACTCGGCAGCCCGTCCATAATTGTATATACCACCTAACCGTGTTTTTTTTTTCTTTCTTTATAGTCATACTAGTTACGAGTATACTATCTCTTTATCAACCAGTCTATATTAGCAGCAGACACAGTACAGTGCGGTAGTTCACGGCTGTGGCTACCTCTGTGTCGGCACTCGGCAGCCCGTCCATAATTGTATATACCACCTAACCGTGGTTTTTTTTTCTTTCTTTATACATACATACTAGTTACGAGTATACTATCTCTTTATCAACCAGTCTATATTAGCAGCAGACACAGTACAGTGCGGTAGTTCACGGCTGTGGCTACCTCTGTGTCGGCACTCGGCAGCCCGTCCATAATTGTATATACCACCTAACCGTGGTTTTTTTTTCTTTCTTTATACATACATACTAGTTACGAGTATACTATCTCTTTATCAACCAGTCTATATATTAGCAGCAGACACAGTACAGTGCGGTAGTTCACGGCTGTGGCTACCTCTGTGTCGGCACTCGGCAGCCCGTCCATAATTGTATATACCACCTAACCGTGTTTTTTTTTTTCTTTCTTTATAGTCATACTAGTTACGAGTATACTATCTCTTTATCAACCAGTCTATATTAGCAGCAGACACAGTACAGTGCGGTAGTTCACGGCTGTGGCTACCTCTGTGTCGGCACTCGGCAGCCCGTCCATAATTGTATATACCACCTAACCGTGGTTTTTTTTTCTTTCTTTATACATACATACTAGTTACGAGTATACTATCTCTTTATCAACCAGTCTATATTAGCAGCAGACACAGTACAGTGCGGTAGTTCACGGCTGTGGCTACCTCTGTGTCGGCACTCGGCAGCCCGTCCATAATTGTATATACCACCTAACCGTGGTTTTTTTTTCTTTCTTTATACATACATACTAGTTACGAGTATACTATCTCTTTATCAACCAGTCTATATATTAGCAGCAGACACAGTACAGTGCGGTAGTTCACGGCTGTGGCTACCTCTGTGTCGGCACTCGGCAGCCCGTCCATAATTGTATATACCACCTAACCGTGGTTTTTTTTTCTTTCTTTATACATACATACTAGTTACGAGTATACTATCTCTTTATCAACCAGTCTATATTAGCAGCAGACACAGTACAGTGCGGTAGTTCACGGCTGTGGCTACCTCTGTGTCGGCACTCGGCAGCCCGTCCATAATTGTATATACCACCTAACCGTGGTTTTTTTTTCTTTCTTTATACATACATACTAGTTACGAGTATACTATCTCTTTATCAACCAGTCTATATATTAGCAGCAGACACAGTACAGTGCGGTAGTTCACGGCTGTGGCTACCTCTGTGTCGGCACTCGGCAGCCCGTCCATAATTGTATATACCACCTAACCGTGGTTTTTTTTTCTTTCTTTATACATACATACTAGTTACGAGTATACTATCTCTTTATCAACCAGTCTATATATTAGCAGCAGACACAGTACCGTGCGGTAGTTCACGGCTGTGGCTACCTCTGTTTTGGCACTCGGCAGCCCGTCCATAATTGTATATACCACCTAACCGTGGTTTTTTTTTCTTTCTTTATAGTCATACTAGTTACGAGTATACTATCTCTTTATCAACCAGTCTATATTAGCAGCAGACACAGTACAGTGCGGTAGTTCACGGCTGTGGCTACCTCTGTGTCAGCACTCGGCAGCCCGTCCATAATTGTATATACCACCTAACCGTGTTTTTTTTTTCTTTCTTTATACATACATACTAGTTACGAGTATACTATCTCTTTATCAACCAGTCTATATTAGCAGCAGACACAGTACAGTGCGGTAGTTCACGGCTGTGGCTACCTCTGTGTCGGCACTCGGCAGCCCGTCCATAATTGTATATACCACCTAACCGTGGTTTTTTTTTCTTTCTTTATACATACATACTAGTTACGAGTATACTATCTCTTTATCAACCAGTCTATATTAGCAGCAGACACAGTACAGTGCGGTAGTTCACGGCTGTGGCTACCTCTGTGTCGGCACTCGGCAGCCCGTCCATAATTGTATATACCACCTAACCGTGTTTTTTTTTTCTTTCTTTATACATACATACTAGTTACGAGTATACTATCTCTTTATCAACCAGTATATATATTAGCAGCAGACACAGTACAGTGCGGTAGTTCACGGCTGTGGCTACCTCTGTGTCGGCACTCGGCAGCCCGTCCATAATTGTATATACCACCTAACCGTGGTTTTTTTTTCTTTCTTTATACATACATACTAGTTACGAGTATACTATCTCTTTATCAACCAGTCTATATATTAGCAGCAGACACAGTACAGTGCGGTAGTTCACGGCTGTGGCTACCTCTGTGTCGGCACTCGGCAGCCCGTCCATAATTGTATACTAGTATCCAATCCATCCATCTCC
The DNA here is from genome assembly GCF_028390025.1 of Pseudophryne corroboree. Classification (NCBI taxonomy): domain Eukaryota; kingdom Metazoa; phylum Chordata; class Amphibia; order Anura; family Myobatrachidae; genus Pseudophryne; species Pseudophryne corroboree. Next base: position 363,021 of record NW_026970169.1, read on the forward strand.
ATTGTTTACCTGAGGTGCCTTTTAGTTGTGCCTATTAAAATATGGAGAACAAAAATGTTGAGGTTCCAAAATTAGGGAAAGATCAAGATCCACTTCCACCTCGTGCTGAAGCTGCTGCCACTAGTCATGGCCGAGACGATGAAATGCCAGCAACGTCGTCTGCCAAGGCCGATGCCCAATGTCATAGTACAGAGCATGTCAAATCCAAAACACCAAATATCAGTAAAAAAAGGACTCCAAAACCTAAAATAAAATTGTCGGAGGAGAAGCGTAAACTTGCCAATATGCCATTTACCACACGGAGTGGCAAGGAACGGCTGAGGCCCTGGCCTATGTTCATGGCTAGTGGTTCAGCTTCACATGAGGATGGAAGCACTCAGCCTCTCGCTAGAAAAATGAAAAGACTAAAGCTGGCAAAAGCAGTAGCACCGCAAAGAACTGTGCGTTCTTCGAAATCCCAAATCCACAAGGAGAGTCCGACTCCAATTGTGTCGGTTGCGATGCCTGACCTTCCCAACACTGGACGTGAAGAGCATGCGCCTTCCACCATTTGCACGCCCCCTGCAAGTGATGGAAGGAGCACCCGCAGTCCAGTTCCTGATAGTCAGATTGAAGATGTCAGTGTTGAAGTACACCAGGATGAGGAGGATATGGGTGTTGCTGGCGCTGGGGAGGAAATTGACCAGGAGGATTCTGATGGTGAGGTGGTTTGTTTAAGTCAGGCACCCGGGGAGACACCTGTTGTCCGTGGTAGGAATATGGCCGTTGACATGCCTGGTGAAAATACCAAAAAAATCAGCTCTTCGGTGTGGAAGTATTTCACCAGAAATGCGGACAACAGGTGTCAAGCCGTGTGTTCCCTTTGTCAAGCTGTAATAAGTAGGGGTAAGGACGTTAACCACCTCGGAACATCCTCCCTTATACGTCACCTGCAGCGCATTCATAATAAGTCAGTGACAAGTTCAAAAACTTTGGGTGACAGCGGAAGCAGTCCACTGACCAGTAAATCCCTTCCTCTTGTAACCAAGCTCACGCAAACCACCCCACCAACTCCCTCAGTGTCAATTTCCTCCTTCCCCAGGAATGCCAATAGTCCTGCAGGCAATGTCACTGGCAATTCTGACGAGTCCTCTCCTGCCTGGGATTTCTCCGATGCATCCTTGCGTGTAACGCCTACTGCTGCTGGCGCTGCTGTTGTTGCTGCTGGGAGTCGATGGTTATCCCAGAGGGGAAGTCGTAAGCCCACTTGTACTACTTCCAGTAAGCAATTGACTGTTCAACAGTCCTTTGCGAGGAAGATGAAATATCACAGCAGTCATCCTGCTGCAAAGCGGATAACTGAGGCCTTGACAACTATGTTGGTGTTAGACGTGCGTCCGGTATCCGCCGTTAGTTCACAGGGAACTAGACAATTTATTGAGGCAGTGTGCCCCCGTTACCAAATACCATCTAGGTTCCACTTCTCTAGGCAGGCGATACCGAGAATGTACACGGACGTCAGAAAAAGACTCACCAGTGTCCTAAAAAATGCAGTTGTACCCAATGTCCACTTAACCACGGACATGTGGACAAGTGGAGCAGGGCAGACTGAGGACTATATGACTGTGACAGCCCACTGGGTAGATGTATGGACTCCCGCCGCAAGAACAGCAGCGGCGGCACCAGTAGCAGCATCTCGCAAACGCCAACTCTTTCCTAGGCAGGCTACGCTTTGTATCACCGCTTTCCAGAATACGCACACAGCTGAAAACCTCTTACGGCAACTGAGGAAGATCATCGCGGAATGGCTTACCCAAATTGGACTCTCCTGTGGATTTGTGGCATCGGACAACGCCAGCAATATTGTGTGTGCATTAAATATGGGCAAATTCCAGCACGTCCCATGTTTTGCACATACCTTGAATTTGGTGGTGCAGAATTTTTAAAAAAACGACAGGGGCGTGCAAGAGATGCTGTCGGTGGCCAGAAGAATTGCGGGACACTTTCGGCGTACAGGCACCACGTACAGAAGACTGGAGCACCACCAAAAACTACTGAACCTGCCCTGCCATCATCTGAAGCAAGAAGTGGTAACGAGGTGGAATTCAACCCTCTATATGCTTCAGAGGTTGGAGGAGCAGCAAAAGGCCATTCAAGCCTATACAATTGAGCACGATATAGTAGGTGGAATGCACCTGTCTCAAGCGCAGTGGAGAATGATTTCAACGTTGTGCAAGGTTCTGATGCCCTTTGAACTTGCCACACGTGAAGTCAGTTCAGACACTGCCAGCCTGAGTCAGGTCATTCCCCTCATCAGGCTTTTGCAGAAGAAGCTGGAGACATTGAAGGAGGAGCTAACACGGAGCGATTCCGCTAGGCATGTGGGACTTGTGGATGGAGCCCTTAATTCGCTTAACAAGGATTCACGGGTGGTCAATCTGTTGAAATCAGAGCACTACATTTTGGCCACCGTGCTCGATCCTAGATTTAAAGCCTACCTTGGATCTCTCTTTCCGGCAGACACAAGTCTGCTGGGGTTGAAAGACCTGCTGGTGACAAAATTGTCAAGTCAAGCGGAACGCGACCTGTCAACATCTCCTCCTTCACATTCTCCCGCAACTGGGGGTGCGAGGAATAGGCTCAGAATTCCGAGCCCACCCGCTGGCGGTGATGCAGGGCAGTCTGGAGCGACTGCTGATGCTGACATCTGGTCCGGACTGAAGGACCTGACAACGATTACGGACATGTCGTCTACTGTCACTGCATATGATTCTCTCAACATTGATAGAATGGTGGAGGATTATATGAGTGACCGCATCCAAGTAGGCACGTCACACAGTCCGTACTTATACTGGCAGGAAAAAGAGGCAATTTGGAGGCCCTTGCACAAACTGGCTTTATTCTACCTAAGTTGCCCTCCCACAAGTGTGTACTCCGAAAGAGTGTTTAGTGCCGCCGCTCACCTTGTCAGCAATCGGCGTACGAGGTTACATCCAGAAAATGTGGAGAAGATGATGTTCATTAAAATGAATTATAATCAATTCCTCCGCGGAGACATTGACCAGCAGCAATTGCCTCCACAAAGTACACAGGGAGCTGAGATGGTGGATTCCAGTGGGGACGAATTGATAATCTGTGAGGAGGGGGATGTACACGGTGATATATCGGAGGGTGATGATGAGGTGGACATCTTGCCTCTGTAGAGCCAGTTTGTGCAAGGAGAGATTAATTGCTTCTTTTTTGGGGGGGGTCCAAACCAACCCGTCATATCAGTCACAGTCGTGTGGCAGACCCTGTCACTGAAATGATGGGTTGGTTAAAGTGTGCATGTCCTGTTTTGTTTATACAACATAAGGGTGGGTGGGAGGGCCCAAGGACAATTCCATCTTGCACCTCTTTTTTCTTTTCTTTTTCTTTGCGTCATGTGCTGTTTGGGGAGGGTTTTTTGGAAGGGACATCCTGCGTGACACTGCAGTGCCACTCCTAGATGGGCCCGGTGTTTGTGTCGGCCACTAGGGTCGCTTATCTTACTCACACAGCTACCTCATTGCGCCTCTTTTTTTCTTTGCGTCATGTGCTGTTTGGGGAGGGTTTTTTGGAAGGGACATCCTGCGTGACACTGCAGTGACACTCCTAGATGGGCCCGGTGTTTGTGTCGGCCACTAGGGTCGCTTATCTTACTCACACAGCTACCTCATTGCGCCTCTTTTTTTCTTTGCGTCATGTGCTGTTTGGGGAGGGTTTTTTGGAAGGGACATCCTGCGTGACACTGCAGTGCCACTCCTAGATGGGCCCGGTGTTTGTGTCGGCCACTAGGGTCGCTAATCTTACTCACACAGCTACCTCATTGTGCCTCTTTTTTTCTTTGCGTCATGTGCTGTTTGGGGAGGGTTTTTTGGAAGGGCCATCCTGCGTGACACTGCAGTGCCACTCCTAGATGGGCCCGGTGTTTGTGTCGGCCACTAGGGTCGCTTATCTTACTCACACAGCGACCTCGGTGCAAATTTTAGGACTAAAAATAATATTGTGAGGTGTGAGGTATTCAGAATAGACTGAAAATGAGTGGAAATTATGGTTTTTGAGGTTAATAATACTTTGGGATCAAAATGACCGCCAAATTCTATGATTTAAGCTGTTTTTTAGGTTTTTTGGAAAAAAACACCCGAATCCAAAACACACCCGAATCCGACAAAAAAAATTCGGTGAGGTTTTGCCAAAACGCGGTCGAACCCAAAACACGGCCGCGGAACCGAACCCAAAACCAAAACACAAAACCCGAAAAATTTCCGGCGCTCATCTCTAATTGTCAGTACAGTAAATCAAACACTACTGTATGCTGTCGAGGTAATTTAAACATTGCTTTAGTTTACCTCTTGTATAAGTGGGCTGCTGCCTGCCCGCTTCTGGGCCAGCCCACCTATCTTGCCCCTGTCTGGGGCCCCCATAAATCATTGGCACTATATTGGAGAAAAAAAAAACATTTAGTCACATTCAAATACTAAACAATTATTACTGTATACTGTAGGTACAGTATTATACTGTATTGCTGGTATTCAAAATATAAAGTACTGTACAAGAGTTTAGCTTCAATAGGTCATAAACAAATTGTCAAAGGAATAAAACACCACAGTACAAATACTGTAGACATTTATGTATTAGCAGTCATGACATTTCATGACCGCTTCAGAAAAAAGAGGGTTACAGTACTGTAGGTGGTGTTGTAGGGAGTACTATCAATAATAGTGGACTGTACTCAGAGCCAGCCATAAATAATATGATTCCCTAGTCAAGTTTTTGGATGCTGCCCCCTTGCACAGATGCTATTTCCGCCTCTGACCCTGTACCCCTTTCCCAGCACCATCACCCCTCAACCATAGCAGTCCTCATTTTGGTGCTCCTCCAACCTACTGTATGTTTAAAATAGCAACAGTGTGCACATTCGGTGTGCATCCCAAAACGGTGCATGTTCTTGCTGGGAAGGGGCATGGCCACACAGTAATTCCCCAATCTGAAATGACGCCACACAGTACTGCAACTTTATTCACAACATATCATGCAATAGTGTCTCTTATTCTCGTTACATCATATGATAGTACCACATTACTCCTCAAAGTATTCCCACTTATTCACATTGCATCACATCATATTGCTCTTTGTTCACATTAGACCACACAGTAGTGCCCTTGCTACAGTATATGTTACACACCAAAGTACTGTATACACATAATGCTGCACATTAGTAATGCATTTTGTATGCACAGAAAATACTGTAGGCATGCTGCATATCATATTAATCAGCAGAAGCTGCTTGTGCCCCTAGGCATTTGGCAAGTATGCCTATGCCTAGGGCAGGCTCAGACTGGAGATCAGTACGTAATCCCGCTGGACGGGATCCCGGCAGTCAAAATACAGACGCCGGAATCCCGACCACACAATCCCGACAGGGGCGGCGAGCGGAAAGCAGCCCCTTGCATGCTTGCTTCGCTCGCCACGCGGTGGGCACGGTGCCTCGCTACGCTCTACACACTATTATATCAGTAGTCAGGAAACGCAGCATGCATTTGTGTAGTGAAGAGGGTGAAAAAGGAGAGAAAGTACAGTATGTACTGTAAGGTTATGTCAGAGGGTGTGAAGATGATCAGCTCAGTGTTATACATGTTACAGTAAGTTAGAATACAGTACAGTGCATTATGTATTTCTATTTTATTACCAGGTGTCTCCTCCACTGGTTGGCGACGGACTGTAAAAAGATAAAATACAGTTAGTCATATCAGTTGGACTTAAAGTAATGTTGGAGAAAAAAAATACTGTAATTGCAGTACCAACTATTGCTACTGTACAGTATATTTATTTACCAAAATGGTATTCTGGCTCGTCGTCTGTGGGTAAAAGAGAAGAATATTATAAAATACAGTATACAGTAAAAAGTATAGTAATAGTACACTAGTGTCCAGGCCTAGTGACAGGTGGGTAAAAAAAGGTATGCTTGTGACAGGCATGGTGATTCCAAGGGACCCCACCGAGACCATCAGAAAATTTGTGAGTGGCCCGTATGCCGGTGATTATGACTAGACTAAGGTAGCAACTCTTTTTTGCTTTGAATTATGCATACTGTACAGTACTGTACTGTATGTGCATATTGTACAGTACACTTAAAATATTTAGCAGTTACTGTAGTGGTAATTTTTGGGATGACAGTATCAGCATACTGTAAGCATCCAACTGCGGCCCCCAAACAGATGCCGCCCCTAGGTACAGTACGTGCCTCTCGTGCCTAATGGGAAATTCATCACTGACAGTATCTAGAGAGAGAGATGAATGGAGAGACAGTGACATGGGGGGAGAGAGAGAGAGAGAGAGAGAGAGATTTAGTAAGATGGGAGTTTTTTTTAGAACAGGTGATGTTATCCACAGAGGCAGAACTCTGGGAGGCAACGGAGTCATCTGCCGCCGGGCTCCTGCTCTGAAGGAGGGGAACCTCTCCTCCTATTCTGTGACACCATTGAATTAAGTTAATTGATAGCTGTCGCTGTCTTTTTAGTGGCAGACTTCCTCACTGGTCCACGCACCTTACAAGTCACACCCTCTTTATTATACTGAATATACACATTTTACAAGTATCACACCCAGGATTAGAAACCACAACCTATTACACTGGAAGCAGGAACCTCACTGATGAAGCGGTTTGCTCCTGTATAGCAAATATGAGAATTCTAACTACAGTTTATGAAGATACTTCTCTGACAATTACAAATATTACCTACTGTACTGCATTATCGTCTGTAAGTGTAACTACTGTAGATAAATGTTAATGTGGAATGTGATTGGTTGCTACTGTATGGGCAATATCACCAGTTCAAACAAAAACAATCATCTAAAGTCCCCCATCCACTATTCCGATTTGTGCAATTTTTATCCGATTTCTACGCATTTTCCAGAAAAATCTGATGAAAAGTGCTACTCTGGTGGAATCAAATCAATGTCAGTGATAATTCTTACCACTAAATGCCGCCTCATCATCCTCATCATCCTCCTCCTCGGCGGCCTGTTCCAGTGTAGGGCCTGTGAAAAAACATTAATGAGAAAAAAAAGGTTCATTCCAGGAAATACACTACTTTACTATTTTAAACACAATGTTGTACTGTACTGTACATACAGAAACATTGAATTTGACGACAAATACTGTAAGAACCACTTTGCCCATCTAATCTGCCTCTTTTTTTTTAACCATTTTTTACATCAAAGCTTATTTGATCTTTATTTCTTTGTAAGGATATCCTTATGTCTCTTCCATGCATGTTTAAATACTGTAGCTCTACTGTTTTAGGCTCTACCACCTCTGATGGGAGGCTATTCCACTTGTCCACTGCACTTTCTGTGAAGTATTTTTTCTTAAAATTCCCCCTGAACCTTCCCCCCTCCAGTCTCAGTGCACATCCTCGTGTCCTATTGCTTGCAGTACAGTGTCTTCATCAGGAGAATGTTTCCCTCCTGGACTTTATTAAAACTGGAGATGTGCACCGGAAATTTTTCGGGTTTTGTGTTTTGCTTTTGGATTCGGACTTGTTTTGGATCCTGGTGCTTTTTTTCAAAAACCTCTCAAAAACAGCTTAAATCGAAGAATTTAGGGGTATTTTTGATCCTACTGTATAGTGTTATTAACCTCAATGACCATCATTTCTACTCATTTCCAGTCTATTCTGAACACCGAGGTCGCTGGATGACTAAGCTAAGTGACCCAAGTGGTGCAAGATGGAATTGTGCTTGGGCCCTCCCACCCACCCTTATGTTGTATAAACAGGGTCTGCCACACGACTGTGGCTGAAATGACTGGTTGGTTTGGGCTCCCACCTAAAAAAGAAGCAATCAATCTCTCCTTGCTCAAACTGGCTCTACAGAGGCAAGATGTACCGGACTGGACTTACTTAATGGGTGCAGTGTGGTGAGGGACAGAGAGTCCTGGTCCTCCTCCTCCGCCACCGCCTGTGACAGTGTAGGGCCTGTGAAAGCAAAAATTCCATGAAATATACTTTTGTATTCTGTGTTGAATACAGTAAAGCAAAAATTCAGTCAGGAATTGGAGGAGGAGAGTAGATTTCGCACACAGAGACGAGAATGTCGAGGCCAGAATCAGGGGGTAGTGGAGGAGGGTTAGGATACCGTACCTCACCCTGTTGGGATTGCTGCAATCAGGATGCCACTGTCGGTCACCTGACCGCTAGAATCCTGACTGCTGGTCATGCAAACCCAACCCATTGGTTTAACACAATGTACAGTACAGTACAATACTTTAGTTTACTTACCAAGTTGGGGAGAGGGCTTCTTCTCCCCTTCCTCCTCACTGTCAATAATTACTGAGTGGAAAATAAAAAAATATTATAAACAAAATACAGTAGAGTACAGTTACTACAAAATTGCACAGTAGTACAGTGCTACAGGAGGCAGAGATATATTCATAATACAGTAGGAGCAGAATGACTGTCCAGTGGTAGGGGACATACAGTACTGTACTGTGCCTGTATTTAACTCGTGTTGGAGGAGAGGCGATTTCGCACACAGAGGCGAAAAGGGGTCTTCACAGTGAGGGAAATACTGTACAGTACATGTTTGGAATTCCCTGCCTGAAAAGTAATAAAAGTGGACTTGGTCAATACTTTTAAGAATGGGCTTGAGAAAATCCTACTGTACTTACTATACTGTGGCTCCTCCGACTCAGAGTCCACGTAAGTGACATCTGTGTTGAATATAAAAAAAACAAAAAGAAAAGTCAATGGGATTTCTGCAATCAGGATACCGCTGTCGGTCACTTGACTGCTGGAATCCTGACCACTGGTCACGCAAACCCAAGCCATTGGTACTGTTAATAAATCAATGAATGTAGAATGTAGAGTACTGTACAGTAGATTACAATTCTTACCAGGCTGGCCTGAAGGCTCCCACATTTCCTCCTCCTCCTCCTCTGGCTCCGTATCAATAACGAGGCGGTCTGTGTGTACAAGATAACAAGTATTGTAAAATAAAAAAATTACAGTAATACTGTAGGAAACTAGTGTGTCTGTAACAAAAATAATGATTACCACTTCCGGAGCTCTGCTGGTCAGACGGTGGTGGTGGTGGTGGTGGTGGTGGTGGTACTGTGAGAAAAAACAACAGTGCTGTAAGTGAAGCTGTCAATTTGTAACATGTACTATACAGTATCCAGGACACATGTACAGTAGTGTAATGATGACAGTCGCACCAGAATTCTCGTTACACAATACCTGGCAGTGCAGGTGGTGGTGGTGGTGGTGGTGGTGGTACTGTGAGAAAAAAAACAACAGTGCTGTAAGTGAAGCTGTCAATTTGTAACATGTACTATACAGTATCCAGGACACATGTACAGTAGTGTAACGATGACAGTCGCACCAGAATTCTCGTTACACAATACCTGGCAGTGCAGGTGGTGGTGGTGGTGGTGGTGGTGGTACTGTGAGAAAAAAAACAACAGTGCTGTAAGTGAAGCTGTCAATTTGTAACATGTACTATACAGTATCCAGGACACATGTACAGTAGTGTAACGATGACAGTCGCACCAGAATTCTCGTTACACAATACCTGGAAGCGCAGGTGGTGGTGGTGGTGGTGGTGGTGGTGGTGGTGGTACTGTGAGAAAAAAAACAACAGTGCTGTAAGTGAAGCTGTCAATTTGTAACATGTACTATACAGTATCCAGGACACATGTACAGTAGTGTAACGATGACAGTCGCACCAGAATTCTCGTTACACAATACCTGGAAGCGCAGGTGGTGGTGGTGGTGGTGGTGGTGGTGGTGGTGGTGGTGGTACTGTGAGAAAAAAAACAACAGTGCTGTAAGTGAAGCTGTCAATTTGTAACATGTACTATACAGTATCCAGGACACATGTACAGTAGTGTAACGATGACAGTCGCACCAGAATTCTCGTTACACAATACCTGGCAGCGCAGGTGGTGGTGGTGGTGGTGGTGGTGGTGGTGGTGGTACTGCGAGAAAAAAAATAACAGTGCTGTAAGTGAAGCTGTCAAACGTAAATTAACAAACAACTATCACTGTAATTTACCATCCTCATCCCGTAGCGCAGCACGGGTATTCAGCTATCTACAATGTTATTTATACTGTGTGTTTAATATTTACAGTTAGTTTTGTAAACAGACATTCTTAACATCACGGGCAACCAGATCTCACAGGAAGTGTCCCACCCTCTCTCCCATCCGGATTGCAGCGAGTTATCTGTGATGGTCAGGACAGGGGGGTGGGACTATAGAAATCACTATGTACTGTACACTACTGTATTTGACAATACTTACCAGCTTGGCGGCGCCTGTTCCGCCTCCTGTGCCGTCGTGCTACCAGCCCTGTAAAAATATATATACAGTATAATGGCAGCATACTGTACAGTCAATGAAATTCAACATTGACAGCATCTTTATGACATCACAATCAATGGAATTGTTCATTCTAGTACCCTGCACCTAATCACTCAGGAGGGCATAGTGTACTGTACTGTTTTCAAAACTTAAGGGGGACATTTCTAAATGTGACATACAGTACACTTACAGTATCGCTACAGTACAGTAGGTCCAGGGTATTAGACAGAACACTACCTTTATAGACATTGTAACACACATTAGCATTGCCCTTATAAACATTATGACACACATCAGCATGCAGCCCTCCCACCCTTAACCATCTCAGTACTGTTCATTACAGTATAAATTGATTCCATGACAGATGATGCAGCACTCACCTGAATTCATCTTATTCACGTCATGTCACAGTAGTGCAGTTTATTCACGTCACAGTACTGTCCTTGATTCACGTTGTGTCACACAGTAGAGCACCGTATTCACGTCACAGTACTGTCCTTGATTCACGTTGTGTCACACAGTAGAGCACCTTATTCACGTTACTGTACTGTACGTCACAGTAGTGCAGTAGTATATCCACATTACGTCACAAAGTAGAGATCTGCCACAGTCATGAACCTTATAACACATTATGCAAGAGTAATGCACGTCAGAACACATTAGGCCACTGTAACATCCCTTAGAATAATTTCTGCCAAAGTAACATCCCTTAGAACACTGTACTATCTGAAACACAAATTTCTGCACACTGCACGACACACTGCAATTAAACCACACAATGCACTGCACGACACTGCATAGTGTATGCACTGCGTGATATGACAAACTGCACATTACACTGCACATTTCCCTGCAAAATATGATACAATGTACACTGCACAAAAAACTGCAATTACCACATGTGTATACAGTACACTGCACGACAGTGCTGGCCCTAGCCAGATACAGATACAGCCGCAGTCACGCAAAATATAGGCATGCCGCATATCATTTTAATCAGCAGAAGCTGCTGGTGCCCCTAAGCATAGCAAATGCCCTAGGCATTTGCCTATTGTAGTTTGCCTATGCCTAAGGCCGGCTCTGCTGCACGATGTGATTCACTATGCATTACACTCACTGCACAATACCATATACTGAATGTACACTGCATGACACGCTGCAATTACGCAGCACGATACACTGTGATACATTGCATATACTGTACACTGCATGATACTGTACACTGCACAATCGTAGACCACGTGGATTGTAAAGAACTACTGTATATACACAAGTTTAAAAAAATAACAATTGTTTTTGTAAAACGCATGTCGATCTTTTTCCATGTCAACTTAACGACCATGTCAACCTACAGTAACTGGTGTCAACCAATTTCAAAAGCCGCACCATCTAGGTCGACGCAAAAAAACAAATTGACCTTTTGACCCGGGTTAATGTTTGGTCCTTGTTTAACCATTTGTTTACCACAAATACTGTACAGTGCTGTATAGACCGGATACCTGCTGCTACAGCAGCCCCTGCTATAATGTACTGTACCTGTAACTACAGTAACTTAAAGTACAGTAATCTACAGTAATGTACTGTACTTACAATCCCTTATGGCCTGCAGGCGTCGTGGGGTCCTCCTCACGAGGTCACTCCATCTCCTCTGGAGTGACCTCACCGTTCTCCTCCGGTTGTAAGTCCGGAGGATATCCCTGCTGGCCCTCCTATAAGCTCTCACCTTCTCCTCGTTGCTGGCGAGAGTTCTGTCCCGCCAGCGAACGAGGAGACGCAGCTCACCCAGAGCATAGGGACGGTCCCGTACAGCAGCCATGACCGTCCTTATGCTCAATGAGCGTCTCAGACGTCGTGCGCCTCAGACGTCGTGCGTCTCAGACGTCGTGCGTTCCAGGCATTCAACGTACAGTACTGTAGTTACTGTACTTTGTGACAGTTTCCCTTCGTTTTAAATATGCCCTTTCTTTGACCACAGTATTTTCCACTGTCTTGCCCTACGCCCTTCCCTCCTGGGAGCCTTCACAGGTCTTATGCAATACACAAATACCGAAGATGCACAGTCCGTCAGAATACACTCATTTCATTCCCGCTGTTTAGGTGCATTTAGCGTAAAGAATCGCTCCTGCAGATGTACTTTGATTTATGTGAAACCTGTGTGCATCCTTCCATTGACTGTCTTACAATGTAAATAAAATAATACAGTGCATTATTACAGAAAAAAAAAAAAAAAAAGAAAGAAAGCACAGCAGGTCTCGAACCCAGGACCCCCAGCGAGGGAGGTGGGAGCCTTCACCCCTAGCCCACGACGCCTCATGAGAGATTTCCAATTTCATGTGTGAAAGTACTGCAAACAGCGCCCGGCCCCCGCCCCATTGCTGTTGGTTTATGCCTTAGAGGACTCGGACGCTCGCATTTGTAAAGCACGGTGTTTTCCTCCGCCTCCTGCTAGCCTGTTGCCCTTCCCCCATGGGAGCCTGCACAGATCATGCAGTAGACAGGGAGGGAATGCAGGTCATGTGCAATACACAAACGCCCACTGTAGTACTGTTTTGCTCACTTACAGTACTGTACTGTAGGTTGCATTTAGCGTAAAGAATCGCTCCTGCAGATGTACTTTGATTTATGTGAAACCTGTGTGCATCCTTCCATTGGATGTACTGTATTGGAGAGAAAAAAAAAATGTTACAGTGAATGTCACGGGAACACATTAAAAATAAGGTTGGCACTTCCTTCCCATTGGTGTTGGTTTACAGTATGCCGTAGTGTACTCGGACGCTCATGTAATTGCATTTCAAAGGCACAGTATTTTCCATCGTCTCCCCCCTACCCCCATCGCCCTTCCCCCCTGGGGGCCTGCACAGGGAGGAAATTCAGGTCCTGTGCAATACACAAACGCTGAAGATCTACAGTACTGTTTTGCTCAGTTGGTAGCGTCAGAATACACTCATTTCATTCCCGCTGTTTAGGTGCATTTAGCGTAAAGAATCGCTCCTGCAGATGTACTTTGATTTATGTGAAACCTGTGTGCATCCTTCCATTGACTGTCTTACAATGTAAATAAAATAATACAGTGCATTATTACAGCAAAAAAAAAAAAAAAAAAAGAAAGAAAGCACATCAGGTCTCGAACCCTGGACCCCCAGCGAGGGAGGTGGGAGCCTTCACCCCTAGCCCACGACGCCTCATGAGAGATTTCCAATTTCATGTGTGAAAGTACTGCAAACAGCGCCCGGCCCCCGCCCCATTGCTGTTGGTTTATGCCTTAGAGGACTCGGACGCTCGCATTTGTAAAGCACGGTGTTTTCCTCCGCCTCCTGCTAGCCTGTTGCCCTTCCCCCATGGGAGCCTGCACAGATCATGCAGTAGACAGGGAGGGAATGCAGGTCATGTGCAATACACAAATGCCCACTGTAGTACTGTTTTGCTCACTTACAGTACTGTACTGTAGGTTGCATTTAGCGTAAAGAATCGCTCCTGCAGATGTACTTTGATTTATGTGAAACCTGTGTGCATCCTTCCATTGACTGTCTTACAATGTAAATAAAATAATACAGTGCATTATTACAGAAAAAAAAAAAAGAAAGAAAGCACATCAGGTCTCGAACCCTGGACCCCCAGCGAGGGAGGTGGGAGCCTTCACCCCTAGCCCACGACGCCTCATGAGAGATTTCCAATTTCATGTGTGAAAGTACTGCAAACAGCGCCCGGCCCCCGCCCCATTGCTGTTGGTTTATGCCTTAGAGGACTCGGACGCTCGCATTTGTAAAGCACGGTGTTTTCCTCCGCCTCCTGCTAGCCTGTTGCCCTTCCCCCATGGGAGCCTGCACAGATCATGCAGTAGACAGGGAGGGAATGCAGGTCATGTGCAATACACAAACGCCCACTGTAGTACTGTTTTGCTCACTTACAGTACTGTACTGTAGGTTGCATTTAGCGTAAAGAATCGCTCCTGCAGATGTACTTTGATTTATGTGAAACCTGTGTGCATCCTTCCATTGGATGTACTGTATTGGAGAGAAAAAAAAAATGTTACAGTGAATGTCACGGGAACACATTAAAAATAAGGTTGGCACTTCCTTCCCATTGGTGTTGGTTTACAGTATGCCGTAGTGTACTCGGACGCTCATGTAATTGCATTTCAAAGGCACAGTATTTTCCATCGTCTCCCCCCTACCCCCATCGCCCTTCCCCCCTGGGGGCCTGCACAGGGAGGAAATTCAGGTCCTGTGCAATACACAAACGCTGAAGATCTACAGTACTGTTTTGCTCAGTTGGTAGCGTCAGAATACACTCATTTCATTCCCGCTGTTTAGGTGCATTTAGCGTAAAGAATCGCTCCTGCAGATGTACTTTGATTTATGTGAAACCTGTGTGCATCCTTCCATTGACTGTCTTACAATGTAAATAAAATAATACAGTGCATTATTACAGAAAAAAAAAAAAGAAAGAAAGCACATCAGGTCTCGAACCCTGGACCCCCAGCGAGGGAGGTGGGAGCCTTCACCCCTAGCCCACGACGCCTCATGAGAGATTTCCAATTTCATGTGTGAAAGTACTGCAAACAGCGCCCGGCCCCCGCCCCATTGCTGTTGGTTTATGCCTTAGAGGACTCGGACGCTCGCATTTGTAAAGCACGGTGTTTTCCTCCGCCTTCTGCTAGTCCTCCATTCCCATTATGCATTAGCGAACTCAGACGCTCATATATTTTAAAAGCACGGTGTTTATACATTGTACTGTACATTCTTCCTTTTACACAATTACTGTAGTTGCGTCTCCATACACATACAGTACTCCATACTTTTTCCACCGCCTCCCGTTACGCCTACAGTATTGCCAGAGCTGTAGATCAATCCGCCGCTATACTGTACGATCGAAAGTACTGGATTAGTGGAGCATTAGCCACACAGTGGTGGAGATGTGTAATGCATGATGAGTATCTAGATCGCCTCAACGCGCCTGCCTGTGATTAAACTCAGCTATCGCATTAGCGTGACTAAACGCCCGTCTCGGCGGAGAAACAGTCAAGATAAAGGTGGCTACATCTGTACCAGCCAGTCAGCTCCTAACTGTCATTTTTCAAACCCAGCCTGTGACATGGCAATTAGGAGCTGATTGGCTGGTACTTTATCACCATGCAAATTATCATTTCACCAGGTTTAATAAATCGTCCGCTTATTCATTTATGTACGAGTAGTTAGAAGTAGAAGAACTCTAACAGAAACCACTAAGCTCATCTACAGCCACACCACACTGTATATGCCCAATATCACCTGATCTTAGGCCTGGTTTGTTCTTGGATGTGAGACCACCTGGGAATACCAGGTGCTGTAGGTAGTTTTATACTACCAACACCGTTCTCTTGATGCATTCTATTTTTAAACTTATTCATTGATGTAGAAGTTAGAAACAGCAAAAATCATCTACAGCCGCATCACACTGGATATGTCCAATCCAGTGGCGTAACTAGAAATTTTTCTCCCCCAAGCCAAAAAATTCTTCGGCGCCCCCCCCCCCCCCCTTCATGCTCCATAATTGGGAGCAAGAAAGGGATAAATATGCGCGCGCGTCAAAAAAGGGGCGTGGTTTTGTTGGAGTGGGTGTGGTTTCGCATAAAGGGGCGTGGCATTGCAGGAAAAGACTACCTTATACCCCAGTTTTGCAACCTGCACGCCCATACGTTGGCCACCACAGGAAAGAAAAATAATCCTGATTCATGCCCCTTACATTATTTGTCATTTTTCCTCCTTATAGTAATGCCCAGTATACATTATGCCACATACTGCAATGGCCCTTAGACATTATGCCGCACACAATAATGCACGACACAATATGCACACACTGTAATGCCCCCGACACATTATGCCACACACCGTAATGTCTGTGACACATTATGCCACACACCGTAATGCCTGTGACACATTATGACAGGAATCGCAATGCCCGTTATACATTATGCTACACACTGCAATGCCCCTGATACATTATAGCACATACAATGTCTGTGACACATTATGACACACACCGCAATGTCCGTGATACATTATGCCACACACTGCAATGCCCGATACATTATAGCACATACAATGCCTGTGACACATTATGCCACACACTGCAATGACCTTGAGACATTATACCACAATGCCCGTGATATAGTATACCATACACCGTAATGCCTGTGACACATACCACAATGCCCTGCCCGTTATACCCTATGCCACACATCGCAATGCCCGTTATGTATTATGCCACACTGCAATGACCCTGAGACATTATACCACATACCACAATGCCCGTGATATGGTATACCACACACCGTAATGCCTGACACATTATGACACACACCGCAATGTCCGTGATACATTATGCCACACACTGCAATGACCCTGAGACATTATACCACATATCACAATGCCCGCGATATAGTATACCATACACCGTAATGCCTGCGACACATTATGACACACACCGCAATGTCCGTGATACATTATGCCACACACCGTAATGCCCATTACACATTAAGTCCTACAGTAAGGCTTCTAATTACTTTTCAATTACCTGCTCGTTGTCAGGGGTTTCATGCACTGGGTGTCATGCTCGTTGCCAGGGGTTTCATGCTCTTGGTTCCATGCACGGTGCCAGGGGTTTTCATGCTCAGGGTGTCATGCTCGTTGTCAGGGGTTTCATGCACTGGGTGTCATGCTCGTTGCCAGGTGTTTCATGCACTGGGTGTCATGCTCGTTGCCAGATGTTTCATGCACTGGGTGTCATGCTCGTTGCTAGGAGGTAGTCCTTGTTGCTAGGGCTGTGCTCCCAGTGCCACATATGTCCCCAGTGCCAGATATTCCCCCACTGTGCCAGGTACTTACATGCCCCAGTGCCAAATATAGTCGTCCCCCCACGTGCCAGGTACACATATGCCCCCAGTGCCAGATATTCCCCCCCAGTGCCATATATGCCCCCAGTGCCAGATATTCCCCCCAGTGCCATATATGCCCCCCGTGCCATATATGCCCCCAGTGCCAGATACCCCCCCCCCAGTGCCATATATGCCCCCAGTGCCAGATATTTCCCCCCAGTGCCATATATGCCCCAGTGCCAGATATCCCCCCCAGTGCCAGATATGCCCCCAGTGCCAGATATTCCCCCCAGTGCCAGAAATGCCCCAGTGCCAGATATTCCTCCCTCCCCCCCCCCGTGCCATATATGCCCCCAGTGCCAGATATTTACCCCCCCCCCCCCCCGCCGTCGCTTTTTGGAGGGACACGGAGGGCACAGCTCGTCTCTCCTGTGTCCCTCCTGCTGCATCATCTCCGGCGGCCGCGGGTCTAATAGGGGGAAGTGCCGGTTCGTGAGCCAATTAGAGCTCACGGACGGCACTTCCCCCTATTAGACCCGCGGCCGCCGGAGATGATGCAGCAGGAGGGACACAGGGAGGCGCGCTGTGTGCCCTCCGTGTCCCTCCAAAAAGCGGCGGAGGGAAGGAGACTGCAGACTGACATGCGGACGCTCGTCCGCATGTCAGTCTGCTGTAAATCAGTGGCGCCCCCGCAGCCCCTCGCCCCCAAGCCACCGCGAGGACTGCGGGGGCAGTAGTTACGCCACTGGTCCAATCTCATCTGATGATGGAAGCTAAGCAGTGTTGTGCCTGGTTTGTTTTTGGATTTCAAGTCCTGCCTTCTGGTTTGGCCACGGCACCTCGGATATTCACCAAGGTCATGGCCGTGATGACGAACCTTCACCATCAGAGAATCAGGATCCTGCCAAATCTGGACGACTTGCTGATCCTGGTGAACTCCCAAGAGGTTCTCCACAGTTATCTGGAACTGGCGGTCCAATTCCTAAAAGTCCACGGGTGGCTCATCAACTGAAAAAAGTCCTCGCTGGTCCCTGCTCGGAACATTGTGCACCTAGGGGCACTGCTGGACACACACAGCCAACAATTGTTTCTGTCTCCAGAGAAAGTCCTGAAAATTCAGGACAGTATCGTCCTCTCTCGCCCAAGAGTGTTGATACACACGGCGATGCAAGTACTAGACCTCATGGTGTCGGCTTTCGATATGGTAGAGTACGCTCAATTTCATTACCGCCCTCTGCAGAGGTTAATCCTCTCCAAGTGGGACGGCCTGCCTCATCGGATGATGTCTCAAATGATCTCCTTGACTCCGGAGGTTCGTCTGACACTGAGCTGGTGGCTACAGGACCAACAGTTGAGCAGGGGCCATCCCTTCTGGATCTCCAACTGTGTCCTCCTGACAATGGATGCCAGTCTTTTGGGCTGGGCCATGGTGTTGGAGCAACACTTTCTACAGGGTCGGTGGACCAGGGAGGAATCTCTCCTCCTGATATACATTCTGGAATTGCAGGCAGTGTTCAATTAATTGACACTGGCCCTGCCTCTAGTACAGAACAGGCCTGTTCAAGTACAATCTGACAACGCCACCACGGTAGTGTACACAAATCATCAAGGCGGCACTCGAAACTGCATGGCAAAGCTGGAAGTATCAAAAATCCTCAGTTGGGTAGAAAGTCATCTGACAGCAATATCGGCAGTGTTCATTCCCGGAGTCCTCAACTAGGAAGCGGATTTCCTCAGTCGTCAGGACGTTCACGCTGGAGAGTGGAGAGGCCGCAGCAGAAATGTCTGCACTGGTGTCAGTAGGTGACTGAGGCAGGGATGACTGGGAGATAGTGGGTGACTGAAGCATGTATGAGTGGGAGATAGTGGGTGACTGAGGCCGGGGTGACTGGGAGATAGTGGGTGACAGGGAGATAGTGGGTTACTGAGGGAGGGGTGATAGGAAGGGGTTGGGTAAGTATGGGAAGAAAGTGGGTGACAGGTATAATAAATGACTAAGGCAGGGGTGATAGGGAGATAGTGGATGACTGTGGCAGGGGTGACAGGGACAGTAAGAGACTGAGGCAGGGGTGACAGGGATAGTGGCTGACTGAGGCAGGGGTGACTGGGAGATAGTGGGTGACTGAGGCAGGGTTGACAGGGATAGTGGGTGACTGAAGCAGGGGTGATAGGGTGACAGTGGGTGACTAAAGCAGGGGTGACTGGTATAGTGGGTGACTGAGGCAGGGATCGCAGATATAGTGGTTGACTGAGGCAGCGGTGACTGGGAGATAGTGGGTAACTGAGGCAGGGGTGACAGGGAAAGTGTGTGACTCAGGCAGGGGTGATAGGGAGATAGTGGGCTGCATATCTCTGCCTCACTGCAGCAGCACATTCCTGCTTCAATGACAGCAGCACATCCCTACCTCACATAGCAGCACATCCCTGCCTCGCTGACAGCAGCACATCCCTGCCTCGCTGACAGCAGCACATCCCTGCCTCGCTGACAGCAGCACATCCCTGCTTCGCTGACAGCAGCATATCCCTGCTTCGCTGACAGCAGCACATCCCTGCTTCGCTGACAGCAGCACATCCCTGCCTCGCTGACAGCAGCACATCCCTGTCTCGCTGACAGCAGCACAGCACTGCTTCGCTGACAGCAGCACATCACTGCTTCACTACCAGCAGCACATCCCTGCCTCACTGGCAGCAGCACATCCCTGCCTTACTGACAGCTGTATATAGGGCCTAATTCAGACCTGATCCCTGCTGTGCATATTCACACAACAGGAGATCAGGTCTGAAGTGCTTGTGTGCTAGTGCCGCAGTGCACCGGCACATGCCAGAGATGCGATCAGCATCTCTGCCCAGTGAGCGCCTCTGCCTGATTGACAGGCAGAGGCGGTCACTGGGCAGGAGGAGTCGGGCCAGCGGTGTTGTGCCGCCATTTTGGGGGCACAGTCAGGACAACGCAGACATGACCGGACCGTATGGGGGCGGGCCGTGACGGCTGCGTGACCCGGACAGCAACGGGCCTTATTTACTAAAATCTCAGATAAATTTTATGGCATTTATGTGCAGTCTAGTTTGCACAGTTGATAGTAGAGATGAGCGCCTGAAATTTTTCGGGTTTTGTGTTTTGGTTTTGGGTTCGGTTCCGCGGCCGTGTTTTGGGTTCGAACGCGTTTTGGCAAAACCTCACCGAATTATTTTTGTCGGATTCGGGTGTGTTTTGGATTCGGGTGTTTTTTTCAAAAAACCCTAAAAAACAGCTTAAATCATAGAATTTGGGGGTAATTTTGATCCCAAAGTATTATTAACCTCAAAAAACATAATTTACACTCATTTTCAGCCTATTCTGAACACATCACACCTCACAATATTATTTTTAGTCCTAAAATTTGCACCGAGGTCGCTGTGTGAGTAAGATAAGCGACCCTAGTGGCCGACACAAACACCGGGCCCATCTAGGAGTGGCACTGCAGTGTCACGCAGGATGTCCCTTCCAAAAAACCCTCCCCAAACAGCACATGACGCAAAGAAAAAAAGAGGCGCAATGAGGTAGCTGACTGTGTGAGAAAGATAAGCGACCCTAGTGGCCGACACAAACACCGGGCCCATCTAGGAGTGGCACTGCAGTGTCACGCAGGATGTCCCTTCCAAAAAACCCTCCCCAAACAGCACATGACGCAAAGAAAAAAAGAGGCGCAATGAGGTAGCTGTGTGAGAAAGATAAGCGACCCTAGTGGCCGACACAAACACCGGGCCCATCTAGGAGTGGCACTGCAGTGTCACGCAGGATGTCCCTTCCAAAAAACCCTCCCCAAACAGCACATGACGCAAAGAAAAAAAGAGGCGCAATGAGGTAGCTGTGTGAGTAAGATTAGCGACCCTAGTGGCCGACACAAACACCGGGCCCATCTAGGAGTGGCACTGCAGTGTCACGCAGGATGGCCCTTCCAAAAAACCCTCCCCAAACAGCACATGACGCAAAGAAAAAAAGAGGCGCAATGAGGTAGCTGACTGTGTGAGTAAGATTAGCGACCCTAGTGGCCGACACAAACACCGGGCACATCTAGGAGTGGCACTGCAGTGTCACGCAGGATGTCCCTTCCAAAAAACCCTCCCCAAACAGCACATGACGCAAAGAAAAAAAGAGGCGCAATGAGGTAGCTGTGTGAGTAAGATTAGCGACCCTAGTGGCCGACACAAACACCGGGCCCATCTAGGAGTGGCACTGCAGTGTCACGCAGGATGTCCCTTCCAAAAAACCCTCCCCAATCAGCACATGATGCAAAGAAAAAGAAAAGAAAAAAGAGGTGCAAGATGGAATTATCCTTGGGCCCTCCCACCCACCCTTATGTTGTATAAACAAAACAGGACATGCACACTTTAACCAACCCATCATTTCAGTGACAGGGTCTGCCACACGACTGTGACTGATATGACGGGTTGGTTTGGACCCCCCCCAAAAAAGAAGCAATTAATCTCTCCTTGCACAAACTGGCTCTACAGAGGCAAGATGTCCACCTCATCTTCACCCTCCGATATATCACCGTGTACATCCCCCTCCTCACAGATTATCAATTCGTCCCCACTGGAATCCACCATCTCAGCTCCCTGTGTACTTTGTGGAGGCAATTGCTGCTGGTCAATGTCTCCGCGGAGGAATTGATTATAATTCATTTTAATGAACATCATCTTCTCCACATTTTCTGGATGTAACCTCGTACGCCGATTGCTGACAAGGTGAGCGGCGGCACTAAACACTCTTTCGGAGTACACACTTGTGGGAGGGCAACTTAGGTAGAATAAAGCCAGTTTGTGCAAGGGCCTCCAAATTGCCTCTTTTTCCTGCCAGTATAAGTACGGACTGTGTGACGTGCCTACTTGGATGCGGTCACTCATATAATCCTCCACCATTCTATCAATGTTGAGAGAATCATATGCAGTGACAGTAGACGACATGTCCGTAATCGTTGTCAGGTCCTTCAGTCCGGACCAGATGTCAGCATCAGCAGTCGCTCCAGACTGCCCTGCATCACCGCCAGCGGGTGGGCTCGGAATTCTGAGCCTTTTCCTCGCACCCCCAGTTGCGGGAGAATGTGAAGGAGGAGATGTTGACAGGTCGCGTTCCGCTTGACTTGACAATTTTGTCACCAGCAGGTCTTTCAACCCCAGCAGACCTGTGTCTGCCGGAAAGAGAGATCCAAGGTAGGCTTTAAATCTAGGATCGAGCACGGTGGCCAAAATGTAGTGCTCTGATTTCAACAGATTGACCACCCGTGAATCCTTGTTAAGCGAATTAAGGGCTGCATCCACAAGTCCCACATGCCTAGCGGAATCGCTCCGTGTTAGCTCCTTCTTCAATGCCTCCAGCTTCTTCTGCAAAAGCCTGATGAGGGGAATGACCTGACTCAGGCTGGCAGTGTCTGAACTGACTTCACGTGTGGCAAGTTCAAAGGGCATCAGAACCTTGCACAACGTTGAAATGATTCTCCACTGCACTTGAGACAGGTGCATTCCATCTCCTATATCGTGCTCAATTGTATAGGCTTGAATGGCCTTTTGCTGCTCCTCCAACCTCTGAAGCATATAGAGGGTTGAATTCCACCTCGTTACCACTTCTTGCTTCAGATGATGGCAGGGCAGGTTCAGTAGTTTTTGGTGGTGCTCCAGTCTTCTGTACGTGGTGCCTGTACGCCGAAAGTGTCCCGCAATTTTTCTGGCCACCGACAGCATCTCTTGCACGCCCCTGTCGTTTTTTAAAAAATTCTGCACCACCAAATTCAAGGTATGTGCAAAACATGGGACGTGCTGGAATTTGCCCATATTTAATGCACACACAATATTGCTGGCGTTGTCCGATGCCACAAATCCACAGGAGAGTCCAATTGGGGTAAGCCATTCCGCGATGATCTTCCTCAGTTGCCGTAAGAGGTTTTCAGCTGTGTGCGTATTCTGGAAAGCGGTGATACAAAGCGTAGCCTGCCTAGGAAAGAGTTGGCGTTTGCGAGATGCTGCTACTGGTGCCGCCGCTGCTGTTCTTGCGGCGGGAGTCCATACATCTACCCAGTGGGCTGTCACAGTCATATAGTCCTGACCCTGCCCTGCTCCACTTGTCCACATGTCCGTGGTTAAGTGGACATTGGGTACAACTGCATTTTTTAGGACACTGGTGAGTCTTTTTCTGACGTCCGTGTACATTCTCGGTATCGCCTGCCTAGAGAAGTGGAACCTAGATGGTATTTGGTAACGGGGGCACACTGCCTCAATAAATTGTCTAGTTCCCTGTGAACTAACGGCGGATACCGGACGCACGTCTAACACCAACATAGTTGTCAAGGACTCAGTTATCCGCTTTGCAGTAGGATGACTGCTGTGATATTTCATCTTCCTCGCAAAGGACTGTTGAACAGTCAATTGCTTACTGGAAGTAGTACAAGTGGGCTTAAGACTTCCCCTCTGGGATGACCATCGACTCCCAGCGGCAACAACAGCAGCGCCAGCAGCAGTAGGCGTTACACGCAAGGATGCATCGGAGGAATCCCAGGCAGGAGAGGACTCGTCAGACTTGCCAGTGACATGGCCTGCAGGACTATTGGCATTCCTGGGGAAGGAGGAAATTGACACTGAGGGAGTTGGTGGGGTGGTTTGCGTGAGCTTGGTTACAAGAGGAAGGGATTTACTGGTCAGTGGACTGCTTCCGCTGTCACCCAAAGTTTTTGAACTTGTCACTGACTTATTATGAATGCGCTGCAGGTGACGTATAAGGGAGGATGTTCCGAGGTGGTTAACGTCCTTACCCCTACTTATTACAGCTTGACAAAGGGAACACACGGCTTGACACCTGTTGTCCGCATTTCTGGTGAAATACCTCCACACCGAAGAGCTGATTTTTTTGGTATTTTCACCTGGCATGTCAACGGCCATATTCCTCCCACGGACAACAGGTGTCTCCCCGGGTGCCTGACTTAAACAAACCACCTCAACATCAGAATCCTCCTGGTCAATTTCCTCCCCAGCGCCAGCAACACCCATATCCTCCTCATCCTGGTGTACTTCAACACTGACATCTTCAATCTGACTATCAGGAACTGGACTGCGGGTGCTCCTTCCAGCACTTGCAGGGGGCATGCAAATAGTGGAAGGCGCATGCTCTTCACGTCCAGTGTTGGGAAGGTCAGGCATCGCAAACGACACAATTGGACTCTCCTTGTGGATTTGGGATTTCAAAGAACGCACAGTTCTTTGCGGTGCTTTTGCCAGCTTGAGTCTTTTCAGTTTTCTAGCGAGAGGCTGAGTGCTTCCATCCTCATGTGAAGCTGAACCACTAGCCATGAACATAGGCCAGGGCCTCAGCCGTTCCTTGCCACTCCGTGTGGTAAATGGCATATTGGCAAGTTTACGCTTCTCCTCCGACAATTTTATTTTAGGTTTTGGAGTCCTTTTTTTTCTGATATTTGGTGTTTTGGATTTGACATGCTCTGTACTATGACATTGGGCATCGGCCTTGGCAGACGACGTTGCTGGCATTTCATCGTCTCGGCCATGACTAGTGGCAGCAGCTTCAGCACGAGGTGGAAGTGGATCTTGATCTTTCCCTAATTTTGGAACCTCAACTTTTTTGTTCTCCATATTTTATAGGCAGAACTAAAAGGCACCTCAGGTAAACAATGGAGATGGATGGATTGGATACTAGTATACAATTATGGACGGACTGCCACGGTTAGGTGGTATAAAAAAACCACGGTTAGGTGGTATATATTATAATAATAATACAATTATGGATGGACGGACCGACTGCCGACACAGAGGTAGCCACAGCCGTGAACTACCGCACTGTACACTGGTTGATAAAGAGATAGTAGTATACTCGTAACAACTAGTATGACACTATGACGACGGTATAAAGAATGGAAAAAAAACCACGGTTAGGTGGTATATATTATAATAATAATACAATTATGGATGGACGGACTGCCTGCCGACTGCCGACACAGAGGTAGCCACAGCCGTGAACTACCGCACTGTACACTGGTTGATAAAGAGATAGTAGTATACTCGTAACAACTAGTATGACACTATGACGACAGTATAAAGAATGAAAAAAAAACCACGGTTAGGTGGTATATATTATAATAATAATACAATTATGGATGGACGGACTGCCTGCCGACTACCGACACAGAGGTAGCCACAGCCGTGAACTACCGCACTGTACACTGGTTGATAAAGAGATAGTAGTATACTCGTAACAACTAGTATGACACTATGACGACGGTATAAAGAATGAAAAAAAAACCACGGTTAGGTGGTATATATTATAATAATAATACAATTATGGATGGACGGACTGCCTGCCGACTGCCGACACAGAGGTAGCCACAGCCGTGAACTACCGCACTGTACACTGGTTGATAAAGAGATAGTAGTATACTCGTAACAACTAGTATGACACTATGACGACGGTATAAAGAATGGAAAAAAAACCACGGTTAGGTGGTATATATTATAATAATAATACAATTATGGATGGACGGACTGCCTGCCGACTGCCGACACAGAGGTAGCCACAGCCGTGAACTACCGCACTGTACACTGGTTGATAAAGAGATAGTAGTATACTCGTAACAACTAGTATGACACTATGACGGTATAAAGAAAGAAAAAAAAATACCACGGTTAGGTGGTATATATTGTAATACAATTATGGATGGACGGACTGCCTGCCGAGTTCCGACTGCCGACACAGAGGTAGCCACAGCCGTGAACTACCGCACTGTACTGTGTCTGCTGCTAATATAGACTGGTTGATAAAGAGATAGTATACAATACATACAACAATATACTACTATACTGGTGGTCAGGCACTGGTCACCACTAGTCACACTGGCAGTGGCACTCCTGCAGCAAAAGTGTGCACTGTTTAATTTTAAATTAATATAATATTATGTACTCCTGGGGGCTCCTGCTATAACAACCTGCAGTGCTCCCCAGTCTCCCCCACAATTATTATAAGCTTTGCCTTTTATACATTGATGTGCAGCACACTGGGCTGAGCTGAGTGCACACAGACTGAGTCACACTGTGTGACTGGCTGCTGCTGTGTATCGTTTTTTTTCAGGCAGAGAACGGATATAGCAGAGAACGGATATATATTAAAATAAATAAAAGTTAACTAACAACAACTGCACTGGTCACTGTGGTAAACTCTGTCTGACTCTGCACAATCTCTCTCTCTCTTCTAATCTAATTTCTAATGGAGAGGACGCCAGCCACGTCCTCTCCCTATCAATCTCAATGCACGTGTGAAAATGGCGGCGACGCGCGGCTCCTTATATAGAATCCGAGTCTCGCGAGAATCCGACAGCGTCATGATGACGTTCGGGCGCGCTCGGGTTAACCGAGCAAGGCGGGAGGATCCGAGTCTGCTCGGACCCGTGAAAAAAACATGAAGTTCGTGCGGGTTCGGTTTCAGAGAAACCGAACCCGCTCATCTCTAGTTGATAGAGTGTTGATCTTGCACTATCAATGTAAGCCTCACATAGGTTTGATACACATGTAAGTTTGTTTTTATTTTACTACATTGTGGTTTGTGGCTCTATACCATGTAATGCATGTCTTTTAACAGTAGTCAAGTCTTCCAATGTGCTTGTTAGTGAAACCCAATAGATAGCTTTATTTTATTTTGTTTCTTCAAATATTGAATGCATATGTCTTATAACTTTTTTTTTTTTAAATATACAGGTTGAGTATCTGTATATACATTTTTATTATAAGATTTTCAATGACACAAGTACATCCAAGTTGCAGATTATGGATTGTGAAGGACAAATCAACCATATAAACAATTTAAGCAATTTATATTGCATGCAGGTAGTAGAATATCAAACTCCTTGGATGAGAGTTGGTCGTAATAAACTAGGATAGAAAAGAATAAAGTAGAAAATAAGATTTTAAACCTACCGGTAAATCTTTTTCTCGTAGTCCGTAGAGGATGCTGGGGACTCCGTAAGGACCATGGGGATAGACGGGCTCCACAGGAGACATGGGCACTTTAAGAAAGACTTTAGTTCTGGGTGTGCACTGGCTCCTCCCTCTATGCCACAGTTAGAGAAACTGTGCCCAGAGGAGACGGACAGTATGAGGAAAGGATTTTGTTAATCCAGGGCAAGATTCATACCAGCCACACCAATCACACCGTATAACTTGTGATAAACTACCCAGTTATCAGTATGAAAAAACAACATAGCATCAGTGCAGGACCGATGCAACTATAACATAACCCTTATTGAAGCAATAACTATATACAAGTATTGCAGAAGTAGTCCGCACTTGGGACGGGCGCCCAGCATCCTCTACGGACTACGAGAAAAAGATTTACCAGTAGGTTTAAAATCTTATTTTCTCTAACGTCCTAGAGGATGCTGGGGACTCCGTAAGGACCATGGGGATTATACCAATGCTCCAAAACGGGCGGGAGAGTGCGGATGACTCTGCAGCACCGATTGAGCAAACATGAGTTCCTCCTCAGCCAGGGTATCAAACTTATAGTATTTTGCAAAGGTGTGTGAACCCGACCAAGTAGCAGCTTGACACAGCTGTAGTGCCGAGACCCCTCGGGCAGCCGCCCAAGAAGAGCCCACTTTCCTCGTGGAATGGGCCTTGACCGATTTCAGTAACTGCAATCCAGCCATAGAATGCGCTTGCTGAATCGTGTTACAAATCCGGCGAGCAATAGCCTGCTTTGAAGCAGGGGCACCAATCTTGTTGGTTGCATACAGGACAAACAGCGCTTCAGTTTTCCTGACTCTAGCCGTCCTGGCCACGTAAATTTTCAAAGCCCTAACCACATCAAGTAACTCGGAATCCTCCAAGTCACGCGTAGCCACAGGCACCACAATAGGTTGGTTCATATGAAAAGATGAGACCACTTTTGGTAGGAATTGAGGACGGGTCTGCAATTCCGCTCTATCCACATGGAATACCAAATATGGGCTTTTATGTGACAAAGCCGCTAATTCCGACACTCGCCTAGCCGAAGCCAAGGCTAATAACATGACCACCTTCCATGTGAGATATTTTAACTCCACTGTTTTAAGTGGTTCAAACCAGTGTAATTTTAGAAAACTTAACACCACGTTAAGGTCCCAAGGTGCCACCGGAGGCACAAAAGGAGGCTGAATATGCAGCACTCCTTTTACAAAAGTCTGAACTTCTGGAAGAGAAGCCAATTCTTTTTGAAAGAAAATGGATAAGGCCGAAATCTGGACCTTAATAGAGCCTAATTTTAGGCCCAAATTCACTCCAGTTTGTAGGAAGTGAAGGAAACGGCCCAGATGGAATTCTTCCGTAGGAGCATTCCTGGCCTCACACCAAGAAACATAATTTCGCCATATACGGTGTAATGTTTTAACGTTACATCCTTCCTAGCCTTTATCAGCGTAGGGATGACCTCAACCGGAATGCTAGGATCCGGCATTCAACCGCCATGCCGTCAAACGCAGCCGCGGTAAGTCTTGGAACAGACAGAGCCCCGGATGCAACAGGTCCTGTCTTAGAGGGAGAGGCCACAGATCTTCTGTGAGCATTTCCTGCAGATCCGGATACCAGGTCCTCCGTGGCCAATCTGGAACAATGAGGATTGTTCTCACTCCTCTTTGTCTTATTATCCTCAACACCTTGGGTATGAGAGGAAGAGGAGGAAATACATAGACCGACCGATACACCCACGGTGTCACTAGGGCGTCTACAGCTACTGCCTGAGGGTCTCTTGACCTTGCGCAATACCTCTGTAGCTTTTTGTTGAGCCGGGACGGCATCATGTCTATCTGTGGCAGTTCCCACCGACTTGTAATCTGTGCAAAGACTTCCTGATGAAGTCCCCACTCTCCCGGATGTAGGTCGTGTCTGCTGAGGATGTCTGCTTCCCAGTTGTCCACTCCTGGAATGAACACTGCTGACAGTGCACTTGCGTGATTCTCCACCCAGCAAAGAATTCTGGTGGCTTGTGCCATCGCCACTCTGCTTCTTGTGCCGCCTTGGCGGTTTACATGAGCCACTGCGGTGACGTTGTCTGACTGGATCAGAACCGGTTGGTCGCAAAGTAAGGTCTCCGCTTGACGTAGGGCATTGTATATGGCCCTTAGTTCCAGGATGTTGATGTGAAGACAAGTCTCTTGACTTGACCAAAGACCTTGGAAATTTCTTCCCTGTGTGACTGCTCCCCAACCTTGGAGGCTTGCGTCTGTGGTCACCAGGATCCAGCCCTGAATGCTGAATCTGCGTCCCTCGAGAAGGTGAGCACTCTGCAGCCACCACAAGAGTGATACCCTGACCCTGGGGGACAGGGTGATCAACCAATGCATCTGTAAATGTGACCCGGACCACTTGTCCAGTAGGTCCCATTGGAAAGTCCTCGCATGGAACCTGCCGAATGGAATGGCCTCGTATGATGCCACCATCTTTCCCAGGACTCGAGTGCAGTGATGCACTGACACCTGTTTTGGTTTCAATAGGTTCCTGACAAGAGTCATGAGTTCCTGGGCCTTTTCTATCAG
Organism: Pseudophryne corroboree; assembly: GCF_028390025.1. Lineage (NCBI taxonomy): Eukaryota > Metazoa > Chordata > Amphibia > Anura > Myobatrachidae > Pseudophryne > Pseudophryne corroboree. The sequence goes on from NW_026970169.1 coordinate 392,782, forward strand.
GAGATAAACCCTCTTCTGGTCTGTGTCCAGAATCATGCCCAAGAAAGACAGACGAGTAGTAGGAATCAACTGCGACTTCGGGATATTGAGAATCCAGCCGTGTTGCTGTAACACTTTCAGTGAAAGTGATACGCTGTTCAGCAACTGCTCTCTTGATCTCGCTTTTATGAGATCGCCCAAGTACGGGATAATTGTGACACCTTGCTTGCACAGGAGCACCATCATTTCCGCCATTACCTTGGTGAAAATTCTCAGGGCCATGGAGAGACCAAACAGCAACGTCTGAAATTGGCAATGACAGTCCTGTACCGCAAATCTGAGTTACGCCTGATGAGGTGGATAAATGGGGACATGAAGGTATGCATCCTGTACACAAATGCGGACAACAGGTGTCAAGCCATGTGTTGCCTTTGTCAAGCTGTAATAAGTAGGGATAAGGACGTTAACCACCTCGGAACATCCTCCCTTATACGTCACCTGCAGCGCATTCATCATAAGTCAGTGACAAGTTCAAAAACTTTGGATGACAGCGGAAGCAGTCCACTAACCACTAAATCCCTTCCTCTTGTAACCAAGCTCCTGCAAACCACACCACCAACTCCCTCAGTGTCAATTTCCTCCTTAGACAGGAGAGCCAATAGTCCTGCAGGCCATGTCACTGGCAAGTCTGACGAGTCCTCTCCTGCCTGGGATTCCTCCGATGCATCCTTGAGTGTAACGCCTACTGCTGCTGGCGCTGCTGTTGTTGCTGCTGGGAGTCGATCGTCATCCCAGAGGGGAAGTCGGAAGACCACTTGTACTTCTTCCAGTAAGCAATTGACTGTCCAACAGTCCTTTGCGAGGAAGATGAAATATCACAGCAGTCATCCTGCTGCAAAGCGGATAACTCAGGTCTGGGTGGTGAGAAACGTGGTTCCGGCATCCATCGTTAATTTAGAGGCAACTAGAGACTTGATTGAGGTACTGTGTCCCCGGTACCAAATACCCTCTAGGTTCCATTTCTCTAGGCAGGCGATACCGAAAATGTACACAGACCTCAGAAAAAGAGTCACCAGTGTCCTAAAAAATGCAGTTGTACCCAATGTCCACTTGTCTGTGGTTAAGTGGAGCAGGGCAGACTCAGGAATATATGACTGTGACAGCCCACTGGGTAGATGTATTGCCTCCCGCAGCAAGAACAGCAGCGGCGGCACCAGTAGCAGCATCTCGCAATTGCCAACTGGTTCCTAGGCAGGCTACGCTTTGTATCACCGCTTTCCATAAGAGGCACACAGCTGACAACCTCTTACGGAAACTGAGGAACATCATCGCAGAATGGCTTACCCCAATTGAACTCTCCTAGGGATTTGTGACATCGGACAACGCCACCAATATTGTGCGTGCATTACATCTGGGCAAATTCCAGCACGTCCCATGTTTTGCACATACATTGAACTTGGTGGTGCAGAATTATTTAAAAAACGACAGGGGTGTGCAAGAGATGCTGTCGGTGGCCCGAAGAATTGCGGGCCACTTTCTACCTTCAGCCACCGCATGCCGAAGACTGGAGCACCACCAAACATTCCTGAACCTGCCCTGCCATCATCTGAAGCAAGAGGTGGTAACGAGGTGGAATTCAACCCTCTATATGCTTCAGAGGTTGGAGGAGCAGCAAAAGGCCATTCAAGCCTATACATCTGCCCACGATATAGGCAAAGGAGGGGGAATGCACCTGACTCAAGCGCAGTGGAGAATGATTTCAACGTTGTGCAAGGTTCTGCAACCATTTGAACTTTCCACACGTGAAGTCAGTTCAGACACTGCCAGCCTGAGTCAGGTCATTCCCCTCATCAGGCTTTTGCAGAAGAAGCTGGAGACATTGAAGGAGGAGCTAAAACAGAGCGATTCAACTAGGCATGTGGGACTTGTGGATGGAGCCCTTAATTCGCTTAACCAGGATTCAATCTGTTGAAATCAGAGCACTACATTTTGGCCGCCGTGCTCGATCCTAGATTTAAAACCTACATTGTATCTCTCTTTCCGGCAGACACAAGTCTGCAGAGGTTCAAAGACCTGCTGGTGAGAAAATTGTCAAGTCAAGCGGAACGTGACCCGTCAACAGCTCCTCCTTCACATTCTCCCGCAACTGGGGGTGCGAGGAAAAGGCTAAGAATTCCGAGCCCACCCGCTGGCGGTGATGCAGGGCAGTCTGGAGTGAGTGCTGACATCTGGTCCAGACTGAAGGACCTGGCAACGATTACTGACATGTCGTCTACTGTCACTGCATATAATTCTGTCACCTTTGAAAGAATGGTGGAGAAAAAGAGGCAATTTGGAGGCCCTTGCACAAACTGGCTTTATTCTACCTAAATTGCCCTCCCTCCAGTGTGTACTCCGAAAGAGTGTTTAGTGCGGCCGCTCACCTTGTCAGCAATCGGCGTACAAGGTTACTTCCAGAAAATGTGGAGAAGATGATGATCATCAAAATTAATTATAATCAATTCCTCCGTGGAGACATTCACCAGCAATTGCCTCCAGAAAGTACACAGGGATCTGAGATGGTGGATTCCAGTGGGGACGAATTAATAATCTGTGAGGAGGGGGATGTACACAGTGAAAGGGGTGAGGAATCGGAGGATGATGAGGTGGACATCTTGCCTCTGTAGAGCCAGTTTGTGCAAGGAGAGATTGATTGATTCTTTTTTGGTGGGGGCCCAAACCAACCAGTCATTTCAGTCAGTCGTGTGGCAGACCCTGTCGCTGAAATGATGGGTTCGTCAATGTTTTTCTTTTCAATCTAAGCCCCTGCAGTTTTCTGTAAGCATCTGCTTCGCTATGATGATCAACAAGTCACAAGGGAAAACACTCAGGGCTGGAGGCGTAGATCTTAGGACCAGCTGCTACAAGCATGGCAGAGGTGTCACTATCACTGGTGACACCCAGAGAGGCGGCGAGGGAGATTGTAATGCAGTGCGCGCAGATAAGCAGCGCAATGGTAAAAAGGAGGCATGGTCTCATAGGTAGGGGCGTGGACTGAATCACCATTTTGTTGCTGCGGGTATCCCGGGGGTTGGGGGCTGTACCCGGGGACTAGTGTGTGAGTGGTGCTGGCTCCTGCACAGTGACAGAAACTGGGTGTTGCACGTAATGTCACAGTGAAACACCCATATTCTGTCACTGAAGAAGAGCCGGCACTTTGGTGTCACCCCACTTGGCGGGTGACACTCGGGTGTGTGCCGCAACCCCGTTGTGATGCCACTGACCCATGGGAAGCTTTACGTGGCTTACCCATGTGTTAGTAGCCCCAAGCATCTTTTGTGTTAGTCCCTGAAGAAAAACTTCAAATATTGTTTACAATTTTGTAATCAATGGCCTAATTCAGTAAGGATTGCAAATTCTGCTAAGTAACAGAATTTGCAATCCTTTGGTTCGCATGCTGGGGCCACCCATCACAGGGCATGGCCACCCAGCATGCCGCCTCTCTTCTTGACCACGCTGAAATTGCAGTCTCAGTGCAGTTCAGCGTGATCATAAAAAATGGGTTAGCCTCCTGTTGGTGCAGACTGTACGTGTGCGCAGGAAGCCGCCACCATTTTTGTGATCGCAACGGCTGCATGTGATGTCATGCAGCCGCTCTGACCACGCCTCCTGTTTCTCCGTTGAAGCCCTGCCCCTGCACCGCTCCATCTCCGACTTTGAAATGGAGTGTTGCTGACCCCCCCCGCACCGATTGACAGTCACAGAAAATGCAGGCGCATGCGTATGCTCTTAGCAATTTTTGCAGTTGGATTGCTTATTGTGATTGCAATCCAACCTGAATCAGGCTCTATTACCTATCACGATGCACTGCAGGTAGTACAAAATGGGGTTAATATAGGAGGAAAACCCCCAGAGCTGTGCTCCTTAACTGTCCCTGGTGGCTAGTGGAGCGGCTGCCCAGTAATCAGTGTCCACGCCAGTGCGCACACGGCCCGCCCCCTACAGCCACACTGGATCACGGTATAATGTGGGCACAGAAGCCCCTTACCTCCCTTTCATCAGCGGCCTCGTGATCCCGGAGGGCGGTGTGTGTGTGACTGACCTTAGGAAGTAACCGGAGCCTCCGCTGCAGTGACCCAGCAACCAGGGCACGGGAGTATACTGCGCCGCTGGGAGTGATGGAGCTGCAGTAAAGATGTCTATTAGACCTAGCCTGCTGCAGCCCTTGTACATTCTTATAAAAAAAGTTCTTCTTTTCTTGTCAAAATTAATAGCTAAGTATAGGCTGCCTGAGGCAGCCCCCTGTTAAGTGTCCTGCTACTGAAGGCACCAACTACAAACTGAGCTCCCTGTTCATGGAAGCGAGGTTATAGAGCAGGGGGCGCTGAGCATCTTGGGAACAGTCAAAAGCTTTGAGCCTGTTGGTGCCTCAGATCAAGATCCTACTCTACACCCCAATGTGAATCCTTGTGGAGTCCAGTGTACCCCACAGAAGAAATGAATGTGTCACACCCATTGGCAGCAACATTAGAATAGCTGCTGATGGGCACAATTGAGAAAGGAAGGGGGGAAAACATTTGAATCCAGCACATATATGTAATTTGAATATGTAATTTGTACCTTCCTACTTTAAAATGTAATGGATGAACCTCACCCTGTGAGAACTATCTTCATGATCAAGAGATCTCATATGCAAGATAAGTATGTGTTGGCAGAGGCGCTCACTGGGCAGAGATGCTGATCGCATCTCTGGCATGTGCCGGTGCACTGCGGCACCAGCACACACACACACACACTTCAGACCTGATCTCCTGTTGTGTGAATATGCACAGCAGAGATCAGGTCTGAATTAGGCCCTATATACAGCTGTCAGTAAGGCAGGGATCTGCAGCTGCCAGTGAGGCAGGGATGTGCTGCTGTCAGTGAAGCAGTGATCTGCTGCTGCCAGTGAGGCAGGGATCTGCTGCTGCCAGTGAGGCAGGGATGTGCTGCTATAAGTGAGGCAGGTATTTGCTGCTGTCAATGAGGCAGGGATGTGCTGCTGTCAGTGAAGCAGGGATGTGCTGCTGTCAGCGAGGCAGTGATCTGCTGCCCACTATCTCCCTATCACCCCTGCCTGAGTCACACACTTTCCCTGTCACCCCTGCCCCAGTTACCCACTATCTCCCAGTCACCGCTGCCTCAGTTAACCACTATACCTGCGACCCCTGCCTCAGTCACCCACTATACCAGTCACCCCTGCTTTAGTCACCCACTATCTCTGTCACCCCTGCCTCAGTCAACCACTATCTCCATATCACCCCTACCTCAGTCACCCACTATCCCTGTCACCTCTGCCTCAGTCACCCACTGTCACCCTATCACCCCTGCCTCAGTCACCCACTATCCCTGTCACCCCTGCCTCAGTCTCCTACTGTCCCTGTCACCCCTGCCACAGTCATCCACTATATCCCTATCACCCCTGCCTTAGTCACTGACTATCTCCCAGTCACCCCGGCCTCAGTCACCCACTATCTCCCAGTCATACATGCTTCAGTCACCCACTATCTCCCAGTCATCCCTGCCTCAGTCACCTACTGACACCAGTGCAGACATTTCTGCTGCGGCCTCTCCACTCTCCAGCGTGAACGTACTGACGACTGAGGAAATCCGCTTCCCAGTTGAGGACTCCGGGAATGAACACTGCCGATATTGCTGGCAGATGACGTTCTACCCAACTGAGGATTTTTGATACTTCCAGCTTTGCCATGCAATTTCGAGTGCCGCCTTGATGATTTGTGTACACTACCGTGGTGTCGTTGTCCGATTGTACTTGAACAGGCCTGTTCTGTACTAGAGGCAGGGCCAGTGTCAATGAATTGAACACTGCCCGCAATTCCAGAATGTTTATCGGGAGGAGAGATTCCTCCCTGGTCCACCGATGGTGAAGGGTCGTCATCACGGCCATGACCTTGGTGAATTTCCGAGGTGCCGTGGCCAAACCAGAAGGCAGGACCTGAAATCCAAAAACTAACCAGGCACAACACTGCTTAGCTTCCAACATCAGATGAGATTGGACATATCCAGTGTGATGCGGCTGTAGATGATTTTTGCTGTTTCTAACTTCTACTTCTAACTACTGGTACATCAATGAATAAGTTTAAAAATATAATGCATCAAGAGAACGGTGTTGGTAGTATAAAACTACCTACAGCACCTGGTATTCCCAGGTGGTCTCACATCAAAGAACAAACCAGGCCTAAAATCAGGTGATATTGGGCATATACAGTGTGGTGTGGCTGTAGATGAGCTTAGTGGTTTCTGTTAGAGTTCTTCTACTTCTAACTACTCGTACATAAATGAGTAAGCAGCCGATTTATTAAACCTGGTGAAATGATAATTTGCATGGTGATAAAGTACCAGCCAATCAGCTCCTAATTGCCATGTCACAGGCTGGGTTTGAAAAATGACAGTTAGGAGCTAACTGGCTGGTACTTTATCACCTTGCACTTTATTAGTTCACCAGGCTTAATAGATCTGCCCCAATGTTTCAAAATGGAATGCATCAAGAGAACGGTGTTGGTAGTATAAAACTACCTACAGCACCTGGTATTCCCAGGTGGTCTCACATCCAAGAACAAACCAGGCCTAAAATCAGGTGATATTGGGCATATACAGTGTGGTGTGGCTGTAGATGAGCTTAGTGGTTTCTGTTAGAGTTCTTCTACTTCTAACTACTCGTACATAAATGAGTAAGCAGCCGATTTATTAAACCTGGTGAAATGATAATTTGCATGGTGATAAAGTACCAGCCAATCAGCTCCTAATTGCCATGTCACAGGCTGGGTTTGAAAAATGACAGTTAGGAGCTGACTGGCTGGTACTTTATCACCTTGCACTTTATCAGTTCACCAGGCTTAATAGATCTGCCCCAATGTTTCAAAATGGAATGCATCAAGAGAACGGTGTTAGTATTGTAAAAATACACACAGCTCCTGGTATTTCCTTGTGGTCTCCCATCCAAGTACTAAAAGCAGGACCAACACTGCTCAGCTTCCATGATCAGGAGAGATTGGGCAAATCCAGTGTGCTGTGGCTGTAGATGAGCTGGTGGTTTCTGTTACAGCTCTTCTACTTCTAACTTCTGGTACATAAAAGAATACATGTAAAAATTAAATGTACCAAGAAAATGGTGTTGGTAGTTTAAAAACACCTAAAGAATCTGATACTACCAAGCAGTCTCCCATCCATGTATTAACAAAGTCCAATACTGCTTTGCTTCAAAAATCAAATGAGATTGGGCATATCCAGTGTGGTGTGGCTTTAGATAAGCTTTGTGGTTTCTGTTAGAGCTCTTCTACTTCTAACTACTGGTACATTAATGAATATGTATAAGGTTGTAGTTTATCCAATATGCCTTTACTACCTTACCTTTCAACCCCCCCTCCCTCCCCTCTTCTCCTTATAGCTTCCTTAGTTCTCTCCTCCTCGTGTGTGCGTTATTTGTTTTCTCATACGTCCTAGAGGATGCTGGGGTCACATTAAGAACCATGGGGTATAGACGGGATCCGCAGGAGACATGGGCACTTTAAGACTTTCAAAGGGTGTGAACTGTCTCCTCCCTCTATGCCCCTCCTCCAGACTCCAGTTTTAGTATTGTGCGCAGTGATACTGGATGCACTACAGGGGAGCTCTACTGAGTTTCTCTGAAAAGACTTGTTAGTTTTTTTTATTTTCAGGGAGGCTGCTGGCAACAGTCTCCCTGCTTCGTGGGACTTAGGGGGGAGAAGTATGACCAACTTCTAGTGAGTTCAATGGCTCTGCTTCAGGCTGACAGGACACCATTAGCTCCTGAGGGTGCTGATCGCTGGGTACGCCTAGATGCACACTCCCGCAGCCTGCCGTCACCCCCTTACAGAGCCAGAAGACAGGTGAGTAGCAGAAGAACAGAAGACTTCTTCAGTGACTGCATTCTGAGGTACCGAGCAGCGAGCGGAACGTTGCGCGCCATGCTCCCACACAAACACAGGCACTGCAGGGTGCAGGGCACGGGGGGGGGGGGGCACCCTGGGCAGCATAAATTCCTCACAAAAGGCTGGAAAAAGTGGACATTTGTGCCTGGGCACTGTCCTTACCCCGCTAGCGTAATTAATTATTTCTGAGCGGGACAGATACGCGCCATTACAGCGGCGGGGCTTCTTCCTCACCTCACCAGAACATCTTTAGAGCATTACAAGTCTATCACTATAGAGTTTATTATTTCCCAGACTGTGTACTTTTGGCGCTGGATTGTGAGCTGAAAAATCCTCTGTGTCCCTCTGACAGATTTACTGACGGTCTGTCCCCCATAAGCCGGTGTGTCTGTGGGTACTTGGTATATGTGTGTCAACATGTCGGTGGCTGAATGTTTTTCCCAAGAGGAAACTATATTAGGAATGCAGACATATGATGGTGGCCCTGTTGGCACCACCAATAACTGACTGGGTAAATGTTTCAGTAATATCAGAGTAAGGTTGGATAAATCTGTGTCCCAGACACAGACGTAGAGAATAGATGTGATATTCATGGCTATGTTTCTTTTCCCTCAGGCCCCGCTGGGTCGCAAAAATGTTATTTTGCCCAGTTACTACACACTGATACTGACACGGATACTGATACTTATGTCGACCATAATGTTTCCTGATTAGATCCAATATTGGCAAGGAGCATTCAGTACATGATTGTGGATATTAAGGACATATTAAAATCACTGAAGACCCTGCTGTTCCTGACAAAGGGGTCTATATGTATGTATATATAGATATATAATGAAAGCTGATGTAACGTTCCTCCATCTCTGTTTGAGAAAGTCTGGGCCAGCTCGACAAGATGGTTTCAAATCCCCAAAAGGATTCTGGTTGTTTATTCATTTCCCGCCGCGGACAGAATAAAGTGGGAGTCACCCCCTGTTCTGCACGGGGCCCTGTCACAATGGTTCTGATGGTCTCGGTGGGGTCCCTTGGAATCACCATGCCTGTCACAAGCATACCTTTTTTTACCCACCTGTCACTAGGCCTGGACACTAGTGTACTATTACTATACTTTTTACTGTATACTGTATTTTATAATATTCTTCTCTTTTACCCACAGACGACGAGCCAGAATACCATTTTGGTAAATAAATATACTGTACAGTAGCAATAGTTGGTACTGCAATTACAGTATTTTTTTTCTCCAACATTACTTTAAGTCCAACTGATATGACTAACTGTATTTTATCTTTTTACAGTCCGTCGCCAACCAGTGGAGGAGACACCTGGTAATAAAATAGAAATACATAATGCACTGTACTGTATTCTAACTTACTGTAACATGTATAACACTGAGCTGATCATCTTCACACCCTCTGACATAACCTTACAGTACATACTGTACTTTCTCTCCTTTTTCACCCTCTTCACTACACAAATGCATGCTGCGTTTCCTGACTACTGATATAATAGTGTGTAGAGCGTAGCGAGGCACCGTGCCCACCGCGTGGCGAGCGAAGCAAGCATGCAAGGGGCTGCTTTCCGCTCGCCGCCCCTGTCGGGATTGTGTGGTCGGGATTCCGGCGTCTGTATTTTGACTGCCGGGATCCCGTCCAGCGGGATTACGTACTGATCTCCAGGCTGAGCCTGCCCTAGGCATAGGCATACTTGCCAAATGCCTAGGGGCACAAGCAGCTTCTGCTGATTAATATGATATGCAGCATGCCTACAGTATATTCTGTGCATACAAAATGCATTACTAATGTGCAGCATTATGTGTATACAGTACTTTGTTGTGTAACATATACTGTAGCAAGGGCACTACTGTGTGGTCTAATGTGAACAAAGAGCAATATGATGTGATGCAATGTGAATAAGTGGGAATACTTTGAGGAGTAATGTGGTACTATCATATGATGTAACGAGAATAAGAGACACTATTGCATGATATGTTGTGAATAAAGTTGCAGTACTGTGTGGCGTCATTTCAGATTGGGGAATTACTGTGTGGCCATGCCCCTTCCCAGCAAGAACATGCACCGTTTTGGGATGCACACCGAATGTGCACACTGTTGCTATTTTAAACATACAGTAGGTTGGAGGAGCACCAAAATGAGGACTGCTATGGTTGAGGGGTGATGGTGCTGGGAAAGGGGTACAGGGTCAGAGGCGGAAATAGCATCTGTGCAAGGGGGCAGCATCCAAAAACTTGACTAGGGAATCATATTATTTATGGCTGGCTCTGAGTACAGTCCACTATTATTGATAGTACTCCCTACAACACCACCTACAGTACTGTAACCCTCTTTTTTCTGAAGCGGTCATGAAATGTCATGACTGCTAATACATAAATGTCTACAGTATTTGTACTGTGGTGTTTTATTCCTTTGACAATTTGTTTATGACCTATTGAAGCTAAACTCTTGTACAGTACTTTATATTTTGAATACCAGCAATACAGTATAATACTGTACCTACAGTATACAGTAATAATTGTTTAGTATTTGAATGTGACTAAATGTTTTTTTTTCTCCAATATAGTGCCAATGATTTATGGGGGCCCCAGACAGGGGCAAGATAGGTGGGCTGGCCCAGAAGCGGGCAGGCAGCAGCCCACTTATACAAGAGGTAAACTAAAGCAATGTTTAAATTACCTCGACAGCATACAGTAGTGTTTGATTTACTGTACTGACAATTAGAGATGAGCGCCGGAAATTTTTCGGGTTTTGTGTTTTGGTTTTGGGTTCGGTTCCGCGGCCGTGTTTTGGGTTCGACCGCGTTTTGGCAAAACCTCACCGAATTTTTTTTGTCGGATTCGGGTGTGTTTTGGATTCGGGTGTTTTTTTCCAAAAAACCTAAAAAACAGCTTAAATCATAGAATTTGGCGGTCATTTTGATCCCAAAGTATTATTAACCTCAAAAACCATAATTTCCACTCATTTTCAGTCTATTCTGAATACCTCACACCTCACAATATTATTTTTAGTCCTAAAATTTGCACCGAGGTCGCTGTGTGAGTAAGATAAGCGACCCTAGTGGCCGACACAAACACCGGGCCCATCTAGGAGTGGCACTGCAGTGTCACGCAGGATGGCCCTTCCAAAAAACCCTCCCCAAACAGCACATGACGCAAAGAAAAAAAGAGGCACAATGAGGTAGCTGTGTGAGTAAGATTAGCGACCCTAGTGGCCGACACAAACACCGGGCCCATCTAGGAGTGGCACTGCAGTGTCACGCAGGATGTCCCTTCCAAAAAACCCTCCCCAAACAGCACATGACGCAAAGAAAAAAAGAGGCGCAATGAGGTAGCTGTGTGAGTAAGATAAGCGACCCTAGTGGCCGACACAAACACCGGGCCCATCTAGGAGTGTCACTGCAGTGTCACGCAGGATGTCCCTTCCAAAAAACCCTCCCCAAACAGCACATGACGCAAAGAAAAAAAGAGGCGCAATGAGGTAGCTGTGTGAGTAAGATAAGCGACCCTAGTGGCCGACACAAACACCGGGCCCATCTAGGAGTGGCACTGCAGTGTCACGCAGGATGTCCCTTCCAAAAAACCCTCCCCAAACAGCACATGACGCAAAGAAAAAGAAAAGAAAAAAGAGGTGCAAGATGGAATTGTCCTTGGGCCCTCCCACCCACCCTTATGTTGTATAAACAAAACAGGACATGCACACTTTAACCAACCCATCATTTCAGTGACAGGGTCTGCCACACGACTGTGACTGATATGACGGGTTGGTTTGGACCCCCCCCAAAAAAGAAGCAATTAATCTCTCCTTGCACAAACTGGCTCTACAGAGGCAAGATGTCCACCTCATCATCACCCTCCGATATATCACCGTGTACATCCCCCTCCTCACAGATTATCAATTCGTCCCCACTGGAATCCACCATCTCAGCTCCCTGTGTACTTTGTGGAGGCAATTGCTGCTGGTCAATGTCTCCGCGGAGGAATTGATTATAATTCATTTTAATGAACATCATCTTCTCCACATTTTCTGGATGTAACCTCGTACGCCGATTGCTGACAAGGTGAGCGGCGGCACTAAACACTCTTTCGGAGTACACACTTGTGGGAGGGCAACTTAGGTAGAATAAAGCCAGTTTGTGCAAGGGCCTCCAAATTGCCTCTTTTTCCTGCCAGTATAAGTACGGACTGTGTGACGTGCCTACTTGGATGCGGTCACTCATATAATCCTCCACCATTCTATCAATGTTGAGAGAATCATATGCAGTGACAGTAGACGACATGTCCGTAATCGTTGTCAGGTCCTTCAGTCCGGACCAGATGTCAGCATCAGCAGTCGCTCCAGACTGCCCTGCATCACCGCCAGCGGGTGGGCTCGGAATTCTGAGCCTTTTCCTCGCACCCCCAGTTGCGGGAGAATGTGAAGGAGGAGATGTTGACAGGTCGCGTTCCGCTTGACTTGACAATTTTGTCACCAGCAGGTCTTTCAACCCCAGCAGACTTGTGTCTGCCGGAAAGAGAGATCCAAGGTAGGCTTTAAATCTAGGATCGAGCACGGTGGCCAAAATGTAGTGCTCTGATTTCAACAGATTGACCACCCGTGAATCCTTGTTAAGCGAATTAAGGGCTCCATCCACAAGTCCCACATGCCTAGCGGAATCGCTCCGTGTTAGCTCCTCCTTCAATGTCTCCAGCTTCTTCTGCAAAAGCCTGATGAGGGGAATGACCTGACTCAGGCTGGCAGTGTCTGAACTGACTTCACGTGTGGCAAGTTCAAAGGGCATCAGAACCTTGCACAACGTTGAAATCATTCTCCACTGCGCTTGAGACAGGTGCATTCCACCTACTATATCGTGCTCAATTGTATAGGCTTGAATGGCCTTTTGCTGCTCCTCCAACCTCTGAAGCATATAGAGGGTTGAATTCCACCTCGTTACCACTTCTTGCTTCAGATGATGGCAGGGCAGGTTCAGTAGTTTTTGGTGGTGCTCCAGTCTTCTGTACGTGGTGCCTGTACGCCGAAAGTGTCCCGCAATTCTTCTGGCCACCGACAGCATCTCTTGCACGCCCCTGTCGTTTTTTTAAAAATTCTGCACCACCAAATTCAAGGTATGTGCAAAACATGGGACGTGCTGGAATTTGCCCATATTTAATGCACACACAATATTGCTGGCGTTGTCCGATGCCACAAATCCACAGGAGAGTCCAATTGGGGTAAGCCATTCCGCGATGATCTTCCTCAGTTGCCGTAAGAGGTTTTCAGCTGTGTGCGTATTCTGGAAAGCGGTGATACAAAGCGTAGCCTGCCTAGGAAAGAGTTGGCGTTTGCGAGATGCTGCTACTGGTGCCGCCGCTGCTGTTCTTGCGGCGGGAGTCCATACATCTACCCAGTGGGCTGTCACAGTCATATAGTCCTCAGTCTGCCCTGCTCCACTTGTCCACATGTCCGTGGTTAAGTGGACATTGGGTACAACTGCATTTTTTAGGACACTGGTGAGTCTTTTTCTGACGTCCGTGTACATTCTCGGTATCGCCTGCCTAGAGAAGTGGAACCTAGATGGTATTTGGTAACGGGGGCACACTGCCTCAATAAATTGTCTAGTTCCCTGTGAACTAACGGCGGATACCGGACGCACGTCTAACACCAACATAGTTGTCAAGGCCTCAGTTATCCGCTTTGCAGCAGGATGACTGCTGTGATATTTCATCTTCCTCGCAAAGGACTGTTGAACAGTCAATTGCTTACTGGAAGTAGTACAAGTGGGCTTACGACTTCCCCTCTGGGATGACCATCGACTCCCAGCAGCAACAACAGCAGCGCCAGCAGCAGTAGGCGTTACACGCAAGGATGCATCGGAGAAATCCCAGGCAGGAGAGGACTCGTCAGAATTGCCAGTGACATTGCCTGCAGGACTATTGGCATTCCTGGGGAAGGAGGAAATTGACACTGAGGGAGTTGGTGGGGTGGTTTGCGTGAGCTTGGTTACAAGAGGAAGGGATTTACTGGTCAGTGGACTGCTTCCGCTGTCACCCAAAGTTTTTGAACTTGTCACTGACTTATTATGAATGCGCTGCAGGTGACGTATAAGGGAGGATGTTCCGAGGTGGTTAACGTCCTTACCCCTACTTATTACAGCTTGACAAAGGGAACACACGGCTTGACACCTGTTGTCCGCATTTCTGGTGAAATACTTCCACACCGAAGAGCTGATTTTTTGGGTATTTTCACCAGGCATGTCAACGGCCATATTCCTACCACGGACAACAGGTGTCTCCCCGGGTGCCTGACTTAAACAAACCACCTCACCATCAGAATCCTCCTGGTCAATTTCCTCCCCAGCGCCAGCAACACCCATATCCTCCTCATCCTGGTGTACTTCAACACTGACATCTTCAATCTGACTATCAGGAACTGGACTGCGGGTGCTCCTTCCATCACTTGCAGGGGGCGTGCAAATGGTGGAAGGCGCATGCTCTTCACGTCCAGTGTTGGGAAGGTCAGGCATCGCAACCGACACAATTGGAGTCGGACTCTCCTTGTGGATTTGGGATTTCGAAGAACGCACAGTTCTTTGCGGTGCTACTGCTTTTGCCAGCTTTAGTCTTTTCATTTTTCTAGCGAGAGGCTGAGTGCTTCCATCCTCATGTGAAGCTGAACCACTAGCCATGAACATAGGCCAGGGCCTCAGCCGTTCCTTGCCACTCCGTGTGGTAAATGGCATATTGGCAAGTTTACGCTTCTCCTCCGACAATTTTATTTTAGGTTTTGGAGTCCTTTTTTTACTGATATTTGGTGTTTTGGATTTGACATGCTCTGTACTATGACATTGGGCATCGGCCTTGGCAGACGACGTTGCTGGCATTTCATCGTCTCGGCCATGAGTAGTGGCAGCAGCTTCAGCACGAGGTGGAAGTGGATCTTGATCTTTCCCTAATTTTGGAACCTCAACATTTTTGTTCTCCATATTTTAATAGGCACAACTAAAAGGCACCTCAGGTAAACAATGGAGATGGATGGATTGGATACTAGTATACAATTATGGACGGGCTGCCGAGTGCCGACACAGAGGTAGCCACAGCCGTGAACTACCGCACTGTACTGTGTCTGCTGCTAATATATAGACTGGTTGATAAAGAGATAGTATACTCGTAACTAGTATGTATGTATAAAGAAAGAAAAAAAAAACACGGTTAGGTGGTATATACAATTATGGACGGGCTGCCGAGTGCCGACACAGAGGTAGCCACAGCCGTGAACTACCGCACTGTACTGTGTCTGCTGCTAATATATAGACTGGTTGATAAAGAGATAGTATACTCGTAACTAGTATGTATGTATAAAGAAAGAAAAAAAAACCACGGTTAGGTGGTATATACAATTATGGACGGGCTGCCGAGTGCCGACACAGAGGTAGCCACAGCCGTGAACTACCGCACTGTACTGTGTCTGCTGCTAATATAGACTGGTTGATAAAGAGATAGTATACTCGTAACTAGTATGTATGTATAAAGAAAGAAAAAAAAACCACGGTTAGGTGGTATATACAATTATGGACGGGCTGCCGAGTGCCGACACAGAGGTAGCCACAGCCGTGAACTACCGCACTGTACTGTGTCTGCTGCTAATATAGACTGGTTGATAAAGAGATAGTATACTCGTAACTAGTATGTATGTATAAAGAAAGGAAAAAAAACCACGGTTAGGTGGTATATACAATTATGGACGGGCTGCCGAGTGCCGACACAGAGGTAGCCACAGCCGTGAACTACCGCACTGTACTGTGTCTGCTGCTAATATAGACTGGTTGATAAAGAGATAGTATACTCGTAACTAGTATGACTATAAAGAAAGAAAAAAAAACCACGGTTAGGTGGTATATACAATTATGGACGGGCTGCCGAGTGCCGACACAGAGGTAGCCACAGCCGTGAACTACCGCACTGTACTGTGTCTGCTGCTAATATATAGACTGGTTGATAAAGAGATAGTATACTCGTAACTAGTATGTATGTATAAAGAAAGAAAAAAAAACCACGGTTAGGTGGTATATACAATTATGGACGAGCTGCCGAGTGCCGACACAGAGGTAGCCACAGCCGTGAACTACCGCACTGTACTGTGTCTGCTGCTAATATATAGACTGGTTGATAAAGAGATAGTATACTCGTAACTAGTATGTATGTATAAAGAAAGAAAAAAAAACCACGGTTAGGTGGTATATACAATTATGGACGGGCTGCCGAGTGCCGACACAGAGGTAGCCACAGCCGTGAACTACCGCACTGTACTGTGTCTGCTGCTAATATAGACTGGTTGATAAAGAGATAGTATACTCGTAACTAGTATGTATGTATAAAGAAAGAAAAAAAAACCACGGTTAGGTGGTATATACAATTATGGACGGGCTGCCGAGTGCCGACACAGAGGTAGCCACAGCCGTGAACTACCGCACTGTACTGTGTCTGCTGCTAATATAGACTGGTTGATAAAGAGATAGTATACTCGTAACTAGTATGACTATAAAGAAAGAAAAAAAAAACCACGGTTAGGTGGTATATACAATTATGGACGGGCTGCCGAGTGCCGACACAGAGGTAGCCACAGCCGTGAACTACCGCACTGTACTGTGTCTGCTGCTAATATATAGACTGGTTGATAAAGAGATAGTATACTCGTAACTAGTATGTATGTATAAAGAAAGAAAAAAAAACCACGGTTAGGTGGTATATACAATTATGGACGGGCTGCCGAGTGCCGACACAGAGGTAGCCACAGCCGTGAACTACCGCACTGTACTGTGTCTGCTGCTAATATAGACTGGTTGATAAAGAGATAGTATACTCGTAACTAGTATGTATGTATAAAGAAAGAAAAAAAAAACACGGTTAGGTGGTATATACAATTATGGACGGGCTGCCGAGTGCCGACACAGAGGTAGCCACAGCCGTGAACTACCGCACTGTACTGTGTCTGCTGCTAATATAGACTGGTTGATAAAGAGATAGTATACTCGTAACTAGTATGTATGTATAAAGAAAGAAAAAAAAAACACGGTTAGGTGGTATATACAATTATGGACGGGCTGCGGAGTGCCGACACAGAGGTAGCCACAGCCGTGAACTACCGCACTGTACTGTGTCTGCTGCTAATATAGACTGGTTGATAAAGAGATAGTATACTCGTAACTAGTATGACTATAAAGAAAGAAAAAAAAACCACGGTTAGGTGGTATATACAATTATGGACGGGCTGCCGAGTGCCGACACAGAGGTAGCCACAGCCGTGAACTACCGCACTGTACTGTGTCTGCTGCTAATATATAGACTGGTTGATAAAGAGATAGTATACTCGTAACTAGTATGTATGTATAAAGAAAGAAAAAAAAACCACGGTTAGGTGGTATATACAATTATGGACGGGCTGCCGAGTGCCGACACAGAGGTAGCCACAGCCGTGAACTACCGCACTGTACTGTGTCTGCTGCTAATATAGACTGGTTGATAAAGAGATAGTATACTCGTAACTAGTATGTATGTATAAAGAAAGAAAAAAAAAACACGGTTAGGTGGTATATACAATTATGGACGGGCTGCCGAGTGCCGACACAGAGGTAGCCACAGCCGTGAACTACCGCACTGTACTGTGTCTGCTGCTAATATAGATTGGTTGATAAAGAGATAGTATACTCGTAACTAGTATGACTATAAAGAAAGAAAAAAAAAACACGGTTAGGTGGTATATACAATTATGGACGGGCTGCCGAGTGCCGACACAGAGGTAGCCACAGCCGTGAACTACCGCACTGTACTGTGTCTGCTGCTAATATAGACTGGTTGATAAAGAGATAGTATACTACTAATATTATATATACTGGTGGTCAGGTCACTGGTCACTAGTCACACTGGCAGTGGCACTCCTGCAGCAAAAGTGTGCACTGTTTAATTTTAATATAATATTATGTACTCCTGGCTCCTGCTATAACCTATAACTGGCACTGCAGTGCTCCCCAGTCTCCCCCACAATTATAAGCTGTGTGAGCTGAGCACAGTCTGATATATATATACATTGATGCAGCACACTGGGCTGAGCAGTGCACACAGATATGGTATGTGACTGAGTCACTGTGTGTATCGTTTTTTTCAGGCAGAGAACGGATATATTAACTAAAACAAACAACTGCACTGTCTGGTAGAGATGAGCGGGTTCGGTTTCTCTGAAACCGAACCCGCACGAACTTCATGTTTTTTTCACGGGTCCGAGCAGACTCGGATCCTCCCGCCTTGCTCGGTTAACCCGAGCGCGCCCGAACGTCATCATGACGCTGTCGGATTCTCGCGAGACTCGGATTCTATATAAGGAGCCGCGCGTCGCCGCCATTTTCACACGTGCATTGAGATTGATAGGGAGAGGACGTGGCTGGCGTCCTCTCCATTAGAAATTAGATTAGAAGAGAGAGAGAGATTGTGCAGAGTCAGACAGAGTTTACCACAGTGACCAGTGCAGTTGTTGTTAGTTAACTTTTATTTATTTTAATATATATCCGTTCTCTGCTATATCCGTTCTCTGCCTGAAAAAAAAACGATACACAGCAGCAGCCAGTCACACAGTGTGACTCAGTCTGTGTGCACTCAGCTCAGCCCAGTGTGCTGCACATCAATGTATAAAAGGCAAAGCTTATAATAATTGTGGGGGAGACTGGGGAGCACTGCAGGTTGTTATAGCAGGAGCCCCCAGGAGTACATAATATTATATTAATTTAAAATTAAACAGTGCACACTTTTGCTGCAGGAGTGCCACTGCCAGTGTGACTAGTGGTGACCAGTGCCTGACCACCAGTATAGTAGTATATTGTTGTATGTATTGTATACTATCTCTTTATCAACCAGTCTATATTAGCAGCAGACACAGTACAGTGCGGTAGTTCACGGCTGTGGCTACCTCTGTGTCGGCAGTCGGAACTCGGCAGGCAGTCCGTCCATCCATAATTGTATTACAATATAAACCACCTAACCGTGGTATTTTTTTTTCTTTCTTTATACCGTCATAGTGTCATACTAGTTGTTACGAGTATACTACTATCTCTTTATCAACCAGTGTACAGTGCGGTAGTTCACGGCTGTGGCTACCTCTGTGTCGGCAGTCGGCAGGCAGTCCGTCCATCCATAATTGTATTATTATTATAATATATACCACCTAACCGTGGTTTTTTTTCCATTCTTTATACCGTCGTCATAGTGTCATACTAGTTGTTACGAGTATACTACTATCTCTTTATCAACCAGTGTACAGTGCGGTAGTTCACGGCTGTGGCTACCTCTGTGTCGGCAGTCGGCAGGCAGTCCGTCCATCCATAATTGTATTATTATTATAATATATACCACCTAACCGTGGGTTTTTTTCCATTCTTTATACCATCGTCATAGTGTCATACTAGTTGTTACGAGTATACTACTATCTCTTTATCAACCAGTGTACAGTGCGGTAGTTCACGGCTGTGGCTACCTCTGTGTCGGCAGTCGGCAGGCAGTCCGTCCATCCATAATTGTATTATTATTATAATATATACCACCTAACCGTGGTTTTTTTTCCATTCTTTATACCGTCGTCATAGTGTCATACTAGTTGTTACGAGTATACTACTATCTCTTTATCAACCAGTGTACAGTGCGGTAGTTCACGGCTGTGGCTACCTCTGTGTCGGCAGTCGGCAGGCAGTCCGTCCATCCATAATTGTATTATTATTATAATATATACCACCTAACCGTGGTTTTTTTTCCATTCTTTATACCGTCGTCATAGTGTCATACTAGTTGTTACGAGTATACTACTATCTCTTTATCAACCAGTGTACAGTGCGGTAGTTCACGGCTGTGGCTACCTCTGTGTCGGCAGTCGGCAGGCAGTCCGTCCATCCATAATTGTATTATTATTATAATATATACCACCTAACCGTGGTTTTTTTTCCATTCTTTATACCGTCGTCATAGTGTCATACTAGTTGTTACGAGTATACTACTATCTCTTTATCAACCAGTGTACAGTGCGGTAGTTCACGGCTGTGGCTACCTCTGTGTCGGCAGTCGGCAGGCAGTCCGTCCATCCATAATTGTATTATTATTATAATATATACCACCTAACCGTGGTTTTTTTTCCATTCTTTATACCGTCGTCATAGTGTCATACTAGTTGTTACGAGTATACTACTATCTCTTTATCAACCAGTGTACAGTGCGGTAGTTCACGGCTGTGGCTACCTCTGTGTCGGCAGTCGGCAGGCAGTCCGTCCATCCATAATTGTATTATTATTATAATATATACCACCTAACCGTGGTTTTTTTTCCATTCTTTATACCGTCGTCATAGTGTCATACTAGTTGTTACGAGTATACTACTATCTCTTTATCAACCAGTGTACAGTGCGGTAGTTCACGGCTGTGGCTACCTCTGTGTCGGCAGTCGGCAGGCAGTCCGTCCATCCATAATTGTATTATTATTATAATATATACCACCTAACCGTGGTTTTTTTTCTATTCTTTATACCGTCGTCATAGTGTCATACTAGTTGTTACGAGTATACTACTATCTCTTTATCAACCAGTGTACAGTGCGGTAGTTCACGGCTGTGGCTACCTCTGTGTCGGCAGTCGGCAGGCAGTCCGTCCATCCATAATTGTATTATTATTATAATATATACCACCTAACCGTGGTTTTTTTTCCATTCTTTATACCGTCGTCATAGTGTCATACTAGTTGTTACGAGTATACTACTATCTCTTTATCAACCAGTGTACAGTGCGGTAGTTCACGGCTGTGGCTACCTCTGTGTCGGCAGTCGGCAGGCAGTCCGTCCATCCATAATTGTATTATTATTATAATATATACCACCTAACCGTGGTTTTTTTTCCATTCTTTATACCGTCGTCATAGTGTCATACTAGTTGTTACGAGTATACTACTATCTCTTTATCAACCAGTGTACAGTGCGGTAGTTCACGGCTGTGGCTACCTCTGTGTCGGCAGTCGGCAGGCAGTCCGTCCATCCATAATTGTATTATTATTATAATATATACCACCTAACCGTGGTTTTTTTATACCACCTAACCGTGGCAGTCCGTCCATAATTGTATACTAGTAAACTATCCAATCCATCCATCTCCATTGTTTACCTGAGGTGCCTTTTAGTTCTGCCTATAAAATATGGAGAACAAAAAAGTTGAGGTTCCAAAATTAGGGAAAGATCAAGATCCACTTCCACCTCGTGCTGAAGCTGCTGCCACTAGTCATGGCCGAGACGATGAAATGCCAGCAACGTCGTCTGCCAAGGCCGATGCCCAATGTCATAGTACAGAGCATGTCAAATCCAAAACACCAAATATCAGAAAAAAAAGGACTCCAAAACCTAAAATAAAATTGTCGGAGGAGAAGCGTAAACTTGCCAATATGCCATTTACCACACGGAGTGGCAAGGAACGGCTGAGGCCCTGGCCTATGTTCATGGCTAGTGGTTCAGCTTCACATGAGGATGGAAGCACTCAGCCTCTCGCTAGAAAACTGAAAAGACTCAAGCTGGCAAAAGCACCGCAAAGAACTGTGCGTTCTTTGAAATCCCAAATCCACAAGGAGAGTCCAATTGTGTCGTTTGCGATGCCTGACCTTCCCAACACTGGACGTGAAGAGCATGCGCCTTCCACTATTTGCATGCCCCCTGCAAGTGCTGGAAGGAGCACCCGCAGTCCAGTTCCTGATAGTCAGATTGAAGATGTCAGTGTTGAAGTACACCAGGATGAGGAGGATATGGGTGTTGCTGGCGCTGGGGAGGAAATTGACCAGGAGGATTCTGATGGTGAGGTGGTTTGTTTAAGTCAGGCACCCGGGGAGACACCTGTTGTCCGTGGGAGGAATATGGCCGTTGACATGCCAGGTGAAAATACCAAAAAAATCAGCTCTTCGGTGTGGAGGTATTTCACCAGAAATGCGGACAACAGGTGTCAAGCCGTGTGTTCCCTTTGTCAAGCTGTAATAAGTAGGGGTAAGGACGTTAACCACCTCGGAACATCCTCCCTTATACGTCACCTGCAGCGCATTCATAATAAGTCAGTGACAAGTTCAAAAACTTTGGGTGACAGCGGAAGCAGTCCACTGACCAGTAAATCCCTTCCTCTTGTAACCAAGCTCACGCAAACCACCCCACCAACTCCCTCAGTGTCAATTTCCTCCTTCCCCAGGAATGCCAATAGTCCTGCAGGCCATGTCACTGGCAAGTCTGACGAGTCCTTTCCTGCCTGGGATTCCTCCGATGCATCCTTGCGTGTAACGCCTACTGCTGCTGGCGCTGCTGTTGTTGCCGCTGGGAGTCGATGGTCATCCCAGAGGGGAAGTCGTAAGCCCACTTGTACTACTTCCAGTAAGCAATTGACTGTTCAACAGTCCTTTGCGAGGAAGATGAAATATCACAGCAGTCATCCTACTGCAAAGCGGATAACTGAGTCCTTGACAACTATGTTGGTGTTAGACGTGCGTCCGGTATCCGCCGTTAGTTCACAGGGAACTAGACAATTTATTGAGGCAGTGTGCCCCCGTTACCAAATACCATCTAGGTTCCACTTCTCTAGGCAGGCGATACCGAGAATGTACACGGACGTCAGAAAAAGACTCACCAGTGTCCTAAAAAATGCAGTTGTACCCAATGTCCACTTAACCACGGACATGTGGACAAGTGGAGCAGGGCAGGGTCAGGACTATATGACTGTGACAGCCCACTGGGTAGATGTATGGACTCCCGCCGCAAGAACAGCAGCGGCGGCACCAGTAGCAGCATCTCGCAAACGCCAACTCTTTCCTAGGCAGGCTACGCTTTGTATCACCGCTTTCCAGAATACGCACACAGCTGAAAACCTCTTACGGCAACTGAGGAAGATCATCGCGGAATGGCTTACCCCAATTGGACTCTCCTGTGGATTTGTGGCATCGGACAATGCCAGCAATATTGTGTGTGCATTAAATATGGGCAAATTCCAGCACGTCCCATGTTTTGCACATACCTTGAATTTGGTGGTGCAGAATTTTTAAAAAAACGACAGGGGCGTGCAAGAGATGCTGTCGGTGGCCAGAAAAATTGCGGGACACTTTCGGCGTACAGGCACCACGTACAGAAGACTGGAGCACCACCAAAAACTACTGAACCTGCCCTGCCATCATCTGAAGCAAGAAGTGGTAACGAGGTGGAATTCAACCCTCTATATGCTTCAGAGGTTGGAGGAGCAGCAAAAGGCCATTCAAGCCTATACAATTGAGCACGATATAGGAGATGGAATGCACCTGTCTCAAGTGCAGTGGAGAATGATTTCAACGTTGTGCAAGGTTCTGATGCCCTTTGAACTTGCCACACGTGAAGTCAGTTCAGACACTGCCAGCCTGAGTCAGGTCATTCCCCTCATCAGGCTTTTGCAGAAGAAGCTGGAGGCATTGAAGAAGGAGCTAACGGAGCGATTCCGCTAGGCATGTGGGACTTGTGGATGCAGCCCTTAATTCGCTTAACAAGGATTCACGGGTGGTCAATCTGTTGAAATCAGAGCACTACATTTTGGCCACCGTGCTCGATCCTAGATTTAAAGCCTACCTTGGATCTCTCTTTCCGGCAGACACAGGTCTGCTGGGGTTGAAAGACCTGCTGGTGACAAAATTGTCAAGTCAAGCGGAACGCGACCTGTCAACATCTCCTCCTTCACATTCTCCCGCAACTGGGGGTGCGAGGAAAAGGCTCAGAATTCCGAGCCCACCCGCTGGCGGTGATGCAGGGCAGTCTGGAGCGACTGCTGATGCTGACATCTGGTCCGGACTGAAGGACCTGACAACGATTACGGACATGTCGTCTACTGTCACTGCATATGATTCTCTCAACATTGATAGAATGGTGGAGGATTATATGAGTGACCGCATCCAAGTAGGCACGTCACACAGTCCGTACTTATACTGGCAGGAAAAAGAGGCAATTTGGAGGCCCTTGCACAAACTGGCTTTATTCTACCTAAGTTGCCCTCCCACAAGTGTGTACTCCGAAAGAGTGTTTAGTGCCGCCGCTCACCTTGTCAGCAATCGGCGTACGAGGTTACATCCAGAAAATGTGGAGAAGATGATGTTCATTAAAATGAATTATAATCAATTCCTCCGCGGAGACATTGACCAGCAGCAATTGCCTCCACAAAGTACACAGGGAGCTGAGATGGTGGATTCCAGTGGGGACGAATTGATAATCTGTGAGGAGGGGGATGTACACGGTGATATATCGGAGGGTGAAGATGAGGTGGACATCTTGCCTCTGTAGAGCCAGTTTGTGCAAGGAGAGATTAATTGCTTCTTTTTTGGGGGGGGTCCAAACCAACCCGTCATATCAGTCACAGTCGTGTGGCAGACCCTGTCACTGAAATGATGGGTTGGTTAAAGTGTGCATGTCCTGTTTTGTTTATACAACATAAGGGTGGGTGGGAGGGCCCAAGGATAATTCCATCTTGCACCTCTTTTTTCTTTTCTTTTTCTTTGCATCATGTGCTGATTGGGGAGGGTTTTTTGGAAGGGACATCCTGCGTGACACTGCAGTGCCACTCCTAGATGGGCCCGGTGTTTGTGTCGGCCACTAGGGTCGCTAATCTTACTCACACAGCTACCTCATTGCGCCTCTTTTTTTCTTTGCGTCATGTGCTGTTTGGGGAGGGTTTTTTGGAAGGGACATCCTGCGTGACACTGCAGTGCCACTCCTAGATGTGCCCGGTGTTTGTGTCGGCCACTAGGGTCGCTAATCTTACTCACACAGTCAGCTACCTCATTGCGCCTCTTTTTTTCTTTGCGTCATGTGCTGTTTGGGGAGGGTTTTTTGGAAGGGCCATCCTGCGTGACACTGCAGTGCCACTCCTAGATGGGCCCGGTGTTTGTGTCGGCCACTAGGGTTGCTAATCTTACTCACACAGCTACCTCATTGCGCCTCTTTTTTTCTTTGCGTCATGTGCTGTTTGGGGAGGGTTTTTTGGAAGGGCCATCCTGCGTGACACTGCAGTGCCACTCCTAGATGGGCCCGGTGTTTGTGTCGGCCACTAGGGTCGCTTATCTTACTCACACAGCGACCTCGGTGCAAATTTTAGGACTAACAATAATATTGTGAGGTGTGATGTGTTCAGAATAGGCTGAAAATGAGTGTAAATTATGTTTTTTGAGGTTAATAATACTTTGGGATCAAAATTACCCCCAAATTCTATGATTTAAGCTGTTTTTTAGGGTTTTTTGAAAAAAACACCCGAATCCAAAACACACCCGAATCCGACAAAAATAATTCGGTGAGGTTTTGCCAAAACGCGTTCGAACCCAAAACACGGCCGCGGAACCGAACCCAAAACCAAAACACAAAACCCGAAAAATTTCAGGCGCTCATCTCTACTGTCTGGTGGTCACTGTGGTCGTCAGTCACTAAACTCTGCACTCTCTTCTACAGTATCACAGCCTCAGGTCAATCTCTCTCTCTCTCTCTCAACCCTAATCTAAATGGAGAGGACGCCAGCCACGTCCTCTCCCTATCAATCTCAATGCACGTGTGAAAATGGCGGCGACGCGCGGCTCCTTATATAGAATCCGAGTCTCGCGATAGAATCCGAGCCTCGCGAGAATCCGACAGCGTCATGATGACGTTCGGGCGCGCTCGGGTTAACCGAGCAAGGCGGGAAGATCCGAGTCGCTCGGACCCGTGAAAAAAAACATGAAGTTCGTGCGGGTTCGGATTCAGAGAAACCGAACCCGCTCATCTCTACTGACAATACAGTACTGTGCATTGTAAATAACAAGATTGTCTAATATAGAGTAAAGTACTGTATTGCCATTACTACACTGTAAAGTATTCAGTATTTGTTTTGTAATACTGTCCTTTTTTTCCCACAGAACAGTTGCAGCGTGCCATCCAGCTCCTGCGGGTGGTGGTCCACCTCTTAGTGGACCACTTTTTTAATTTGTTATTAAGAGCATTTTAATTTTTTTTTTTTTTTTTAATAAATATGTTTGTTA